>NW_018220298.1:185533-242741 GCF_001263595.1 Phalaenopsis equestris
TATATATATATATATTACCTATGCTACATCATTGCTCCTAATATGGTCAACAGGCATTTAGACTTTTGGTTTCTTATTAACCCTCTCAAACTCATTCACCGGTCCTTAACTTATTGCTGACAGAAGTGGCTAAACAGTTTCATTTGTTTGTGGTTTTTATGGACTCGGATAATAAAAAATTATGCTTACAGGTACTGTTCTGTCTCGAAGTATATAATTTTTTTCAAAAATATTTAATGTCAAAGCCTAGTCCAATATGGAGTGTCAATTAAAGAAAATACAAAGGTTTTATGCAAATTGTGAGACATTATCACGTGCCAAAAGGGTACCTAATCTACTTATATGGATAAATTTTATTCCTAGCAATCTAATTTAATGTGCTAAATTTAGTCATCAGACACTTCAAATATGATCCAAAATAGTTCCTCTATTAAATTATCTTGGATCAAATTTGAGAAATCAAATGATTATTTTAGATCAACTTTAAGAACTCGATGGACTCAATTGGACACATTCGATACTATAGAGCTAAAATAACTCATAAATAGTCCATAGACAATTTGGAATATAGGAACTAGGTAAACAACAACAGAATAGCTGTTAGATTAAAACAAAAATGGTCAGACAAAATTTAAACATTATATCAAGAGAAAACATGGTTCATCTATGTTAATTAAAATTTCAGAGGAATAGAGATCAGCCTTTGGGGCTCCTTTCTACAGTAGTTCCTGATAATGCAATAGCAACATATTGAGTAACTAAAACAAACATTGGATTTAAATCCCCTCACAAAAATTATAAATATGATTTGGAGGAATTGATGCCTAGAACATGCCAATATGAAGTACACAATATAAGAACCTCGTCGTCAAAAGAAATGCAGTAATATCTAGAAGACCCTAGCAAGGGACTTCAACCCTGAAGAGCTCCACAGACAGATCTAGAACTGAGCTCACAAGTCAAAAGTTATTATATTTTCCAAGCTCTATTAAAAAAAAATTTTTAAAAAGAACTAGCCCCAAAATAGGAACATTTACATACATACCACTCAATGCTTATGTACAAGCACATCTAACATCCAAACTTCAATTTTTACATCATACCACTTTTGACCTTATTTTTGGCAGGATCGAAACCGAACTTCTCCAGATGACCTCGGATGATAAAATTGATCGCGCGAGCGTGTTCGAAACGTCGATTCAACACAGGAAAGACACCCATTTTGCTAGAATCCATGCACTGACAAATTGCACGCAAGTCGATGTAAATGAATTAAAAAAAAAGAAAAAAAGACCAATTTATCCTAAACCCACGGATGCCTCCCGACTCCTTCTGGATCGCGAACCCTAGGCCCCCAACTTTTGGTGAAAACCCCCACTCTCCTTCAATCAAAAATCCCGTCGACATTTGCCCCTCGCTCGAAACCGTCAGCCGGCGAACACCGACTGCCGCCACCTCCTCCCTTGGTCGAGAACCCCTTCCCCGACTTTTCCTCCTGCCTTAGTTTTCGCAGATTTGCCGCTCACCCCTCTTTGCGCTCGACTCTCAGTCGACGACACCGTTAATGAGCTCGCCAACCCTCACGCCGTTCGGTTCGGCTCCTCTCCCCTACGGCCAAAAATCCCAAAATTTCTCCTAGACTAGGGCACGTGGTGGTCCTTCTTTCGGCCTGATCTCACGCCGATAAAAGCCTGCTAGAACTCCCTCTTTTAGCGCTGAAGATCTATTTGTGAAAACCTTCAGGATGCCCTAGCTGAAATTTGATTTCACCCACTCTAGGGCCTCGTTGCATCGAACGTCGGCAGTTCTTTCCTGTCACATCTCACTGGCGACCGCACCGAACCGCAGCCTTCTTCCCTCACGCCGGCAGGCCCGAGCAAGGCACTTGCTCCCCCTCTCTAACTCCGTGGAAATCTTCACACCGCCTCCTCCACCTCGGGGGCGTAGCATCTTTGGCCCGAGAGCCTCCTGCTGCGAGCTTCCTCTACCTCGGCGAAGCGGCTTCTTGGTCTGAAAGCCTCCTGTCGCGAGCTTTCTCACCATCGACGGACACTGACGGTACCGCAGCGTGGACAAGCGTAGACGTCCCCTCCCTTTACAAGGACGTTCTTCCCGGATTTCCTTAGACATCTGCAATCTTCGCGGTAGTGAGATTCTCGAACCTGTCTTTTCATTTCTAGCTAGCCATATAGTTTAGTGTCGCTAGGCGTGCAGGTTCAACCGCCCACACGGGATGCATGAGCCGGCGCAGCCACGTGCATATTTGATCGTTTGTTTTCTTAAAGGGAGCCTTTAGGTCAGGATTTTTCGCGCATGGCCAAGCACCCTTCGTAGAGCCGAGCGAACCCCCTTTGGTTGCAAACCTTAGCACATGTCATGTGGTTTGGAGTCCCAATCTCCCCCTGCTTTGGTTTCCCCAACTTTCCTTAGAAAAGATGGGATGATAGATGTTGCAAAATGAGAAAAACTTCGTAGCTAACTTACTTTGTAAAACCGGGAGGAGTTGTGAAACCAGAGAAGCTTTGTAGTTGGCCCATTACAAGCTCGTTGAGAGCTTCCCCCTTGCTTGAAGCATGTTGCATTCCACTTTGTCCCGACCGGTCGCCCCGACCAATTCGACATTTCGCTATCACGACTGGCTGCCCCGGCCCGGACGACACTTCCCTTTACCATAACCGAGCGCACCGGCCCGGTCGACATTTCACTTTACCACGATTGGCTACCCCGACCCAGTCGACATTTCACATTACCACGACCGGCTGCCCCGGCTTGGTCAACACTTCACTGTGCTGCGACCGGCCGCCACAACCCGCTCGACATTTCACTTTGGTTCGACTGGCTACCCCAACCCGGTCAACCGAGCACTTTGTTTCAACTGACTGCCCCATCCCGATCAACCGACCACTTTGGTACGATCGGCCACCACGGTCCGACCGATCAAACACTTGCATGCTTGTATGTTTTTGCATTAATTTGCATGTTTATTTGCACGTGTTTTTTTGCCTGCATGCATGATGCATCGCATCTTGTATGTTTTGTTTGCATGATCACTATCATTTGCTTATGCTACACCTCTTTCGGTCGCTGCCTCCATGACATACTGATCACGATTCTCTTTATAGATGTAAAATACGATGTATGTGATTGTCTGCTTAATTTCCTTAATAATGATTCTTACTTTGCAACAATGCCAAAAACCTAATCCTAAACAAAAGTTAGGTAAATTTTCACTATGAAGCAAATAAGAATACAGTTATAATATTTAAATAATGAGTATTATATAAGCATACGTATCGTTATAAAGTAATATAGGACTTTTTGATTAAATCTCGAATATTGAACCCTAGGGATAACTAACAATATGCAATATACAAAATAGGAGAAATTAGATAATAAAATTTTACTTAGCAAAATATTTTTACTTTATAATAGAAATGAAATTTTGTTTTTTTTTATAATTGAAAATAAAACAACTAATTAACTTAACTAAATACTTGAAAGATGGAGGCAATATAAATAAAATATCTTTTTTCTTATCATGCACTTAATATAACAATATCTTTCTTCTTATCATAAATAAGTAATAAGTATAGGAATTCTGTTGTGGAAGTATGAAAATTTTGTTGTGACAAATAATAGAAGCAATAATAATTTTTATCCTTACTAGAGATGCTATGAAGAATATTGGCTAATCTATAAATTAAATAGTTTTGAAGACAAGTTAAGCAGGGAAGATACTAGCTCTCACTCTAGAGTTTTCACTTCTCCCTCCACATTGGGTCTAACATCTCATATCAGAACCTAAAACTATAAATCAAATTAAGGGTTTTAATCTGTCACTCTAAAGTCCTCTAATTTTACACCCTTCTATCAATGAATATTTTCCTATTTTATTGCACTCAATCATATGAACTACATTCTCGCCATGAACTACATTTGCATCGATGAAATCAAATGTGATTCTTACCATTTGTTGATTGAGACAATATCATCTCGGATCTTACATGTTCTTACAATAGATATTAAAATCTTAAATGGTCAAATGAAGAGGTAAATAAAGTACAAGGTTTAAAATCATCACAATTTCTTCCAATATTAAAGTCTAATAGTTCACACCTTACTTTCAATACTTAGTCACTTATCATTTTAAGGAAAAAAATAAAAAAATCTACTCAGAATTTATGGAGAAAACACAACCACACTTGAGTTTAAAAGTAGAAATCATACACAAAAACAAAAAAAAAATTAAATTTAAATATTTCTTCGTTACTATAAATTTTAACTAAATTCTCTTACTCATTTTTATACTCAAAATTTTACTTTCGCAATATAACTTCATATATAAGATCATTTTTCTTAAAATCAAAATCAAATTTATTTAAACTACATTTGAGACAAATAAATTTCAAGTTTTAAGAAAATTTTTCATCCCCCAAACTTAAATTTTTAATAAAATAAAATATTTTAGCATCATATATAAATAGACAAGAATGAAAACTAAAAATAACATGCTAACAGGAATTTTTACATCTAAACATACAAGTACAAAAATTTAAAACAGGAGTAAAAATTAAATTGATCAAATTTTAATTTTTTAACAATAGATATTCATTAGACTTCTATACAATAGAGGATAACATAAAAGCAAACAAACACACTAATAAACATACACAACTGCAACATAAATAAAAATATCTGGTAATAAATTGAAAATTTTAAGCACGAAGTTTTTAAGAAAAGTTAGCAATACTCTAAACCTTCCTAAGATTCAGAATTAAGTTCAACACAAACTAAATACATTAAACAACACAATTAACACAATTACAACCACAAAACCACAATAACAAACCACAATAACTACTCACAATACATAAGGACATCACAAGAGTGTCTAACAAAATAAAATGCAAACAAAACTAACAGTCCCAACAAATACAACTCCAAACACAACAAAAGTACAGTATAACTGCACCACAAAACAGTTCACAACAATACATAAAAAAAACTAAACTAAATTATAGAATTATAGAACCAGTCTAAAACCAGTCTAATCATCTTCTTCCTCAACATCACTATCATCACTATGTCAAGTAGTTGCAGACTCATTTGATGAATATCTTGGATATTGAGGGAAAACTACACTCTGGTTACCTCTCATGAGATTTTTCATAGATGAGTGGAATTCTTCCTCATAATCACGTCTCCTCATATTTTCATCTATATGCTCTGCAAAATTTTCTAAATTTCATGTATTATCAGCGGTGTAGTTAAAGTTGTCCAAAATCCTCTGCAATAGTTGTGACTGAGAATCAGATCCAGAAATCTGACTATGTGATGTAGAAGCACATGAATTGGAAGCTCGAGATGTCGAGCAGCTGGACTACTAGAAAATCCACCTCTCCAGCCAAAAATCGAATGATGTGAATAAGACTTCACATTCATAGTAGTAATAGGCTTGAGTGGCTGTAATATCTCCTCCCAGCTATCAAATCTAACTCCAGTCTGCTCGCATAATGAAAAGATCAAGGAAGCAAATCTCAAACTTGCAGTAATAACAGTGACAGCATAACTGGTAATAACACTATAAATCAAAGCTCCAATGTCAATGGGCTTGAATTGCTGAATACAATAATTCAAAATTACTCGATCACGGGTCACTTCACTAAAATGATTGATAAACAACAGACAAACAGAAATGAAATAGTGTCATGCCTTAGCAGTGGCATCTAACCTTAAAGTGGGGAAGTTGATTCTTCTATCATTAGTAATTTTCCATAATCCTCTTCCTCCAGTCAATGATGAATAAATCTCGTCTAACTCCTCATTTGGACTATAGTTGGAATAAAAACATAAAGTGTTAGAGGACAAATGATAAAATTGATTTATTACCTTGGATGAGAAAGACACTGTCTTTCCTCTAACCATGACTCCTTCAGCCTCTAGGAGATTTACATAAAACTCCCGAACAACAGAAATAACTGTCACAGTAGAAAAACAAGACCACCGCTCCCACTGGCGGTGAACAAAGAAATCTTCTACAGCTCCTCACGGACACTTGAAACAACGCTCAGGGATCAACTTTCTCGATAGCAGTGCATTACTGTATCGATCCTGAGCTCTCGCACTAACAAACTTGCTTGAATCAAATTGGGCGTTTCCCTTGCTTCTCTTCATCCTTGGTGTCATTTCTAAAAAATTATATAAAATTCAATATAAATCCAAAATTCAACTCAAAATCATTAAACTTAACTTCTAAAAGCTTAAACTACAAAATCTATGAATCTTCCATGGATTTTTCTCAAATTTTCACTATGAATAGTGATTTTTTGGTAGATCTAATTTGTGCTCAAAATACATGGTGAAACTCAGAAATTTTTACATAGAAGTGAAACTCATACCTCAAGAAGATCAAATCTAACATTTTTTTCTCCAAACCACCAAGAAATCTTCAAATTAAGGGACGCCCTAGTCTCCAAATCGCGAAACCTAGATTAAGGGAACGATGTCGAGCGAAAATAATGGTGTTTTTCGAACCAATTTGTAACTTTAAACCGTTTTCGAACTAGTTTAAGTGAATCGGTGCTTTCGAACTGGTTTAAGTGAATCGGTGCTTAAGCGTGAATGGTTTGACGCCTAGACACCTATCTCTCAGCTTAGGCGCCAGTGCACAAATTTTGATTTTTTCGGTTTTAAGTAAAACACACTTCTAGCCTAAGTCAACCAACACCCTACAAGGTCCCTACAAGGTCTCATAACTCTTTAATAACTATTTTCTTCCCTTTTAACTTTCCTCTCTCTAGAGAATTATTAAATCTTGACTAATTCGATTCAACGCTAAATAACACAAAATTTCACACAAACAAACATTTATATTATTCACGAACAATTACAAACATTTTTATTACAGAGATTCTCAATCCAAAGAGTCTTGGATGAGAAAATTCCTAACACAAACACTAGACAATCATAACATTAAAAACACACTAAAAACACTTAACATTAAAAAATAAACACTAAACACATACACACTAAATAATGAACTTAATTCCATTCTCCATTTGGTGGAACGAATCCTGATCTATCATTAGTCTCTCCTTCAGCATTTGGAATGTAAACAGCATTTGGAATGTTTCAGCATTTGGAATGTAAATATGATAAAACGAACGGTGGTTAATAACTCTGGTTGAATCTTCTTAATCCATTTGTTCTTCAAATACATAATTTTGTCCGCTTCTTCTATAAAGCTGATATGGCTAAACAGTATCTTAAGTTGTCATCCCATATGTTCCAGATGTGTGTTAACTTTCATCACTTTTGCTTCAATTGAAGTCACATCAACCTCAATTTTAGTGATTTTCTCCGCTATTCCTTCGATATTAGCGGCAAGGAAACCGTTGTATAACTCTTGCGCACTCTGACTAAGACATTTCTTTCTCATTACTTCCTCCTTTAAATCACTCTCCCAAGATGAAATATTTCAAAACTCTCTTCTCACTTAGAATTTAAGGTTAGAATTGAATTGTGGTATATATCCTCACATAACGCTTTCATTTATAGGCTCTAAACCCCGCTATAACTCCTAGGCATATCTCCAAATTGTTATCCCACATTAAAGCTAACCAAATCACGGTTAAAACTTCTAGAAACCGAAATTTGCACATGTTTTTAACTGTCGTGCTAAAGCGTCGGATATTAACGCTTAAGCGTCAGTGCTCAAATTAGCACAGGTTAACTTAACGTCCAAATACTCGTTCTAACATCTTTAAGTCATATTTTAAGGTCTTAGAATAATCATTAAATCATTATATATTCAAAATACTACCAAAATTTTCTAAATCAAACACAACATAACATTCAAAACAAACATACAATAACATTCAAACATAACATTCAAAACAAACATACAAATAACTATGGCTTGTCTCCCACAGAGCGCTTGGTTTAACGTCGTCAGTCCAACGTAACTAGTGTTTACAACAACATAAGATCATTCAGTTAAGTTGGTCACCTAAAAAATAGGGTTTCAGCCTGTGACCATTCACTTCGACTATTTTATCAGTTTTAGGATCTTTGATATCAACAAATGGGTTCATCCACCTGGACTTAAGTTTACATGAAGATAGTCATAACATTGCATTATAAATCAAAACTTGTTGTCCTTACTCAAAATTTTTAGTAAGAATCTTCTGATCATGTCATATCTTCATCTTTTATTTATAAATCTTAGCACTTTCATAAGAATCATTCCTTATCTTTTCACGCTCATTAAATTGCAATAGTCTTTTCTCACCAACATCCTTCAAATTGTAATTAAATTTTTTAATATCCCAATATGTTTTATGTTCAAATTCAACTGATAAATGACAAACTTTCTCAAATATTAACTTATATGGAGACATTTCTATAATAACTTTGTCTGCAGTCCTATAAGCCTACAAAGCATAATCAAGTTTGACTGACCAATCCATTTTAGTTGAATTCATAAATTTTTCTAATATTTTTTTAATTTCATGATTGAATAATTCAGCCAAACCACTTGTCTGATGATGGTAAGCAGTAGCAATTCGATAGTTAATATGATATTTTTTCAATAACTTCTTATTGCATTTCTGAAATGACTTCCCCCATCAGTTATGGTCACTCTGGGCATCCCAAATCTATAAAAATAGGTTCGTTTTTAAAAACTTTGCAACACTTTGAGCATCACATCGAGGTAAAACAGCAGCTTCTATCCATATAGAAACATAGTCTACTGCTAATAATATATATCTGTTGTCAACAATATACATAAATTTTCAAAAGATGATATAAATGATCCTATGAAATCTAATCCCCAAACATTAAGTATCTCAACTTCTAATACATAACTGAGGGACATCTCATTCTTTCTAGGAATATTGTCTGCTCGTTGACATCGATCACAAGTTTTGATATAAGCGTTAACATCTCTAAAGATTGTAAGTCAATAAAATCCATATTACAAAATTTTCTATGTTATTTTATCAACATTAAAATGTCCCACAAAATCAAGATTATGACTGTTTTGGATAATTTCATAAGTTTCTTCTAAAGGCACATATCTTCGAATAATTAGATTCTTACCTTGTTTATATAAAAACGAGTCAACCCAAAATAAGTCTTAGTGTCGATAAAAAAATTTTTATTTGTTGGTATGTCATTCCATAGGGTATATTATTACTAACAATGAAATTTACAATTTCGGCATATCATGTAACAAGCCACTCATTAATATTTAACAATTCCTCATCTGAAAAATGTTTATTAATCTCTTTTTCAAAACAGATTGGTTATTCTAATTCTAGCCTGGACAGATGATCAACAATTTAATTCACAGCTCTCTTCCTATCTACTTTCTCAAAATCAAATTCTTGCAAAAGAAAATCCACCTTATAAGTCTTAGTTTTGCATCATTCTTTTTCATTAAATACTTGATAGCAGAATGATCAGTATGCACAATACATTTAGTTTCAATTAGGTGAGATCTAAATTTATCAAAAACATATATTATTGCTAATAATTATTTCTCAGATGTGGTTTAATTAATTTAAGCTTCATTAAGAGTTCTACTAGCATAGTAGATTACTTTCAAAATCTTATCATGTTTTTGTCCTAAAACAGCTTTAATAGAGCTTTAATAGCATAATCACTACATAATCACTAGCATCATACATTACTTCAAAATGTTTTCTCAATCTGGCGAAACAATAATGTGCAATGACTAATTTTTTTTAATAATTTAAAAGCTTTAAGGCACTCTTTATCAAAATTAAAAAATACATCTTTATCAAGTAAATGACATAAATCTTAACGATTTTAAAAAGTCTTTAATATACCGTCTGTAGAATCCAACATGTTCTAAAATCTCCTAATTTACTTCATAATTGTTGGGCAAGGTAAATTAGCGATTACTTGAATTTTTTAAGGGTCTATTTTCATATTAGTTTCTGAAATTTGATATCCCAAAATAATTCTTCCTGCTACTATAAATTGACATTTTTCTCTGTTAATGATCAAATTTGTTTCTTCACAGCGCTTAAGGACTTTTGATAAGTGTTCTAAACATGATTCAAATGAAGTTCCACACTGAAAAATCATCCATAAAAACTTTAATTCATTTTTCAATTAAATCACAAAAAATAGTCATCATACATATTTGAAATGTAGCATGTACATTACATAAATCAAAGGGTATTCTTCTAAAAGCAAATGTACCATAAAAACTGTTAAAAATTATTTTCTCTTGATCTTCAGGAGTTATTTGTATTTGATGATAATCAATATATCCATCTAAAAAATAATCTAAAAAATAAAAGTGTTTATGTTCAACTAGTCTATCCAACATTTGACCTAGAAAGGGTAGTGGAAAATGATCTTTCCTTGTGGCGAGATTTAATTTTCTATAATCAATACATATTCGTCATTTTGTGACATGTCTTGTTGGTATTAGCTCATTATGCCCATTCATAGTCACGATCACTCTTTTTTTAGGAACGTAATGAATCGGACTAACCCACGCACTATCTGAAATAGGGTAGATAATTTCAGCATCTAACCACTTCTTCTTTCATAATAGGATTTAATCTCCTTTGAGAATCAGCCCTGGGTTTGCAAGTTTCTTCCATATAAATTTTATGCATACAAATTAAAGGATTGATTCCGTTTATATCAGCAATTGTCCATCCAAAGGCTTTCTTGTAACACTTCTCAGATTTAAGGAAACTCATTTCTTCTTTTGTAGTTAATTTTGAGAAAATTATAACAGATAATGATGATGAATCACCTAAAAATGCATACTTCAAATATTCAGGAAGTAACTTCAACTTAAGCTCATGAGTTTTTCTAATTGATAGCCAAAAAGATTTATTTTTTTCTGTCGTGCCAAAACTTCAAAACTTTCTCGAACATAATTTGAATCTTCCTAATAAAAATCTTCATATTGATCTAATTCCTCTTCTTGCTTATGTTTCAACTCTTTCATTTCCAATTTCTCTTCAAAAGTTGTTTTGAAATGGCAATCACTTAGATATTTTATCACATCCATTCTATAGCATTCATCATCTTTACCTTTTGCAGAGTATTTCATTGATTTGAAAATATTAAATGTAATTGTTTAATCACTGACGTGCATAATTAATTATCCTTCTTGGACATCTATTATTGCTCTTCCTGTAGCTAAAAAAGGTCTCCCCAAAATGATGGGTATCTCTTTATCTTCCTCCATATCTAACACAATGAAATCAACACACAATATCTAACACAATGAAATCAACAGGAAAGATAAATTGATTTACTTTCACTAAGACATCTTTTTAGCTCCTTTAAGATAGGTTATTGAACGATCTGCTAATTGCAGAGTTACAATAGTAGGGAATATTTCTCCTAATGTCAATCTTTTAAATACTGATAATGACATAATGTTAATGCTTGCACCTAAATCACATAAAGTTCTCACAAAATGTCTCATATTGCACATGAAATTGTGAAGCTACCAGGATCTTTAAGTTTTTCATGAAGTTTTCTGAATTATAGCACTGCACCCCTCACTAAGTGCAACAATCTCCTTATCTTCGAAATTTTTTTTTTCTGTTAATAATATTCTTCATAAACTTCACATAGCTTGGTTTTTGTTATAAGGCTTAGTAAATGAAATATTAATTGTAAGTTTCTTAAAACTTTCTATAAATTTTGAAAATTATTTATCCAACTTTTGTTGACGGAGCTTCTGAGGAAATGAAAGTGGAGGTTTTTCCAAGTTAGCTTTAGGTAGAGAAATAAGTCTCTTTAAACCTTTCTGAGCGTCCTCTTCAAATTTTTCATTTTTTTTCTCTACTTCAGTTTCTTTTTTAACTCTACCTTCAAATTCTCTTCCCCTTCTAAGTTGAACAGTTTTTACTTGCTATTTATTTTAGTATTTTGAATTTACTTCAGTATTACTAGGAAGTGCTCCTTGGAATCTATTACTTAATGAATTTGTTATTTGTCTCAACTGATTCTCAATATTTTTAATTGTAGCTTAATTGTAGCTCCTTAACTTAGCTCCTTAACTTAGTAATTGATTTCTCATTTATAATATCACTTCTTCTATATACGTCTCCTTAATATGTGGATTGTTGTTAAAAACTGGAGAATAAGTAGGTCTATAATTACTATTCCTTTGTTGTTTCAGTTTCCCAATGGGTTTACTTGATTGTTCCATAATTGCTGATTATTACCACCCAAAATATTATTTCGGTTAAAGTCGGGATGGTTTTTCCAACCTGGGTTCTAATAGTTTGAATATGAGTTATTCTGCTTATTGTTTATGACATTCAAAAATTCTAGTGATGCTTGAGAATCTATCATTTGGCCTAATGAATTATCTTCAAACATTGCAATTGATTGAGAAAAATTTATTTATTATCCAATTCATTAATATTGCAGCAACTTAATTTGCTAACATAACAAAAGCATCAGTTTCATGAATATTGGTTATTTTTTTAAGATTTACCCTTTCGGAAGACAATTGAAAATTATTTATAGTCCTCTCTTCAATTAAAGCATAAATGTCATGAAATGGTTTTGACAACAATGAACCACCATCAGCGACATCAGCGACATCGATAATAGATCATCTAAGAGATCCAGCTACTCCATTGTAAAAGATTTGAATTATTAATCAATCTAGTATAGCATAGTGTGTACACTTTCTCAGTAGTTCTGTAAATCGTTCTCATGCTTCAAAAATAAATTCACCTTCAAACTGACAAAAAGATGTAATATCATTCCTAAACTTTACAGTTTTTTTATGGTGGAAAATATTTAGCAAGGAATTTCTGCGCTAAATTACCCGAAGTTCTAATAGATTCATGTGATAATGAATGTAACCATATCTAAGGAAAAAATCTAAGCCTTATAGCATCATCTAATACACCATCATATTTAAATGTAACACACAATTCTAAAAAAATTGACAAGATTTAAATTTGGATCTTCAGTTGGTGCTCCCCCAAACTGATTATTTGATATCATTTGAATAATAGCGGGTTTAAGTTCAAATGAATTAGCCACCATAATGAATTTTTGAATACTACAATGAAGTTCATCCACCGTAGGGTTTGCATAATCTCTTAAATGTCTAAACTCTTCAGCATTTTGAAGATTTTAATGTCATTTCTTGAAATTTTTCAATTTTACAGTAATTTTTAATTTTTTTATTTTTTTACTATTTCTTTCTGATTCAAAATCGTATGACATAAGTCCTGTGGAACCTGAACTACGCATACATTAAAAAAAATACATAAAATAAAAAATAATAAAAAAATAAACACATAAACAAGAACTTTATATAAAAGCAACACTACAATATTTCTATAATAAATCTAAAAGTTTATAAATCTAAAAGTCTATAATAAATCTAAAAGTTTAAATAAGACTTTATAAAAATAGAAATTTTGTTTCCTAAAAATATCCTTAAAAACTTTGTAAATTATCCGCGGCAACGAAGACAAAAATATGATCTTGTTTCTCTTTATAGATGTAAAATGCGACGTATATAATTATCTGCTTAATTTCCTTAATAATGATTTTTACTTTACAACAAAGCCAAAACTTGATCACAAACGAAAGTTAGGTAAATTTTTCACTATTAAGCAAATAAGAATACAGTTATAATATTTAAATATGTGATACTACGCAAGTATACGTATCGTTATCGAGTAATATAAAACCTTTTGATTAAGCCCCGAAAATCGAACCCACAGGGATAACGTACAATATGCAACATACAAAACAGGAGAAATTAGATAACAAAATTTTACTAAACAAAGTATTCTTACTTAAACTCTAGATGCAATAATAAGAATGAAAATTTGATTTTTTTTATTTTTGATAATTGAAAATAAAATAAACAACTAATTAACTTAATTAAATACTTGTAATATGAAGGCAATATAAATAATATATATATTTCCTTATCATGAATCAGTAACAAGTATAGGAATTCTGTTGTGGAAGTATTCTAATTATGTTGTGTCAGATAGGAGCAATAATATTTTTTATCTTTACTAGAGATGTTATAAAGAATATTGGCTAATTTATAGTTTGAATAATTTTGAAGTCAGGTTAGGTAGGGATGATACTAGCTCCACTCTAGAGTTTCCTCTAGCCCCACCACCTATGGGCTAACATCTCATATCAGAACCTAAAACAATAAATCAAATTTGGGGTTTTAGTTTGTCACTCTAAAATCATTTTATTCTATACCCTTCAAATTTTATTTCTCTATTTTTTTGCATTTAACCCCATGAACTATATTCTCATCCATGAAATCAAATGGGATTCTTATCATTTGTTGTTTGAGACAATTTCATCTCGGATCTTACATGTTCTCACAACAGATATTAATATCCTAATTGGTTAAATCAAGAAGTAAATGAAGTGTAAGGTTTAAAATCATCACAACATCTTCCAACATTAAAATCTAATATTTCACACAATTTCCTTATAATACCTAGTCACTAATCATTTTAAGGAAAAACATAAGGAAAACTACTCAGAATTTATGGAAAAAACACAATCACACTTGAGTTTAAAAATAGAAATCATGCACACAAGCAAGTCTAAATTAAAATCAAATGTAGACACAAAGATAAACACTTATCTCAAATACTCTCCATCAAATGTCTTGAAGTTTCTTTGAATTATTTTCCTTCACTCACGATATAAACTAAAACTCAAAATTAAAAAAAATGTGGTTGGTCGAGGCGCCGACGATAAGCGGCAGTGCCGACGGTTACTTTGGATGGATGGATGGATGATTAGTTGGCCTCTTCCTTTAATGATCCAAGTCTTTTTTAATAAAAATCTAAAGGGTGTCTTGGTGTCTCTTCAAAACGTCTTCATTCAATGAATTTTCTGAAGTTGCCTCCTTTCAAAAGTAATTGAATGAATTTTTGTGTCCATTAATTGTTTCCGACGTTTTTAGCAATGGTTGCTTCAAACACCTCTTCAAAAATATAAATAAATTCAATAATCATCAAATAATTACTTCCAGCGCTTAGGCGCGACTCTCTCTGATTAACTGGCGCGTAAGCGCCAGTCTTGGGCGCTTAAAGGCCTTAGTTTAGTTTTGCACATTCTTCATTTTTATTTTAAATTTGATCATTTTTTACTTTTTTTAATTTTTTTATCCATTTGATTGTACCTGAAAAAAACACAAATATCTTTCATTAAAGTGCAATATCTCAAGAATAAATACAAAAATGTGTACAAAAAGATTATATATTTTAAGTGTATCACATACCCAGTTGTAGGGCCTCTACGTCCTCGGCACGCCTGTCTTCGGGTCACCGTCTCCAAGGCACACGCATTTGTCGGGCCACTGCCTCATCGGCACGGTCGTCCTGCTAGTCACTGTTTCTACGACACACCCATTCGTCAGACCCCTACCTCCTCGACACGCTCGTCCTTCGGGCCACTGTGTCCACGGCACATTCGTCCTTCTGGTCACTATCTCCACAGCAAGTCCACTTGTCGTGACCCTGTCTCGACTTGTCCATCTTTTCGGGTCTCTGCCTCCAGAGCAAACCCATCTGTCGGGTCATCACTTCCACGACATACCATTTGTTTTGCATGACTGTTTGTATTTGCATTTACATGCTTGCATAGATAAGGAGTCAGACTCGATAGGAGAGTGACTCCCGTGTCGGTCATGATGTCTTAATATTGCTTGCTGAATTGAGTCCGACAAATAATGCGAGTTAAGTCATCAAAATTGACACGAGTATGATTGTGCTAAGAATCCAATGAACTTAACTCGTGTCACCTTGCATGTTACGGGCCCGCATTTAATGACCCTTATTTTAAAAACTAAAAATTAAATATAATTTTCTGCTTATTATTACAATCGTCATGATTTAAAAATTATGCATGTAGCAAACTAAGTTGTATATAAGACCAACTCTTTCAAAATCCACCTTGGTTAACACCCTTTGAATCCCTTGGATCTTTATGGCGGGGGGGGGGAGGCCCCGCCAAAGTCATAATTTACCCAGAGACTGACTCATCACTTAGATGTTGGTTAGGACACTTTCGCGTTAGATGGTGTGCTAGGCTATGATTTAGGATGTCATGTAGTCCTTTTTTATGCCTCTGGATTTTGTTCTGTGACGTATTTTTTGCTAGTGCTATCCACGCGTCACCTTTTTTGCAGTTTTTTTTTTTTTTTGTCTGCATGTTGCATATGCATTGTAGTGTGTTAGGACGTTCTTCTGCAGTGAATTGTGTCTACTTATATGCACAAACACAGGTACCGCTATGGGGGAGCATGTAATAATTTCCGACCCTTTTGCTTGTAGGTACTATTTGGCTCCCTCGCTTATAAGGCACGGCTAATTATGTGTTGCATAGTTGTTCCCACTGACACAAGTTTTCATTCACGTCGAGTCCTTTTTTTCGAGTTTTTCTATGTACTTTTTAAGTAGTAGGAGAGTCATGTAGCAAAAATAGGATACGGGCACGGGTTCCGAGGCGTTTGGCGTTGAAACCACGCTGAGGGGGCCAGGAGAAAATACTTGTGTACCGTATCTTGATTTTGTATTTGATATTGATGTATAGAATTAGGACCAGACATATATATGCGGAGTCCGACCACTCTTTTTTCCTTTCTGTAATATGTTGTCGACCCAGCGACACCGATCTGTTTATTATTTTATTTGGTTTGTTTTACTTTATACATTTGCATTTGCATATCTGCATGCTTGAATTATTTTCATTGTTTATTTATGTACATTTGAGATTCCACGAAAAATATAATTTATGCTCATCAAAGACACTGGAATTATAAATTTTCTACTTAAAAAAAACTTACTAAGAGATTCAAGATAAATAAAAATTTAAGTTTAAAATATTCAGATTTTTCAAAACCTGCTTTTACTTTCCTGCAAGGCCTTTGGGCCGGTTTTAAAATGGGTTACATGCATGGCTATCACCCAAATTATATTAATAGGGCATCAACAATAATTAAAGACCGTTCTAGATAATTGCATTCATATTGCATTTCTCAAGGAAGAGTCCCCGTACTTCTCCAATCTGACTGGTTCGGCATAGATTTCTACTTAAGTTGTTGTCTAACACGCTTAAGGTGTTAGGAGACTCCCCGACCCAGACGGGATGTAAGTCATCTTTTTCGAAGTGTTTCCAGCTTTACAGTTGAACATCCAGCTCTTTTTATTTACGGAGGCATCCTTGTCACTTAAGCGGATATAAGTCCCACATCTTGAAACTCCAACTAATAGTCATTGGATAGAATTTCCTTCCTTTGACCTTAGGGCTACCGAGGTTTCCGTGGACGACGCAATTCACGGTTTGTTGACCGGGGATCTCAGGACGTGTTGGGTCGACTACATTCATGACCAGGTAGGCTCAGGGTCTTAGTAGTTTCGGATGACGGGTCTATCGTACCCTGGCTCGGCTACCTCTACCTCTTAGAAATTACTCTTCCCTTTCATTTAACTACTCCTGTTGAGCCCTTTTGCTCATGTTGACTTCATTGGTATCATCTTGACGGTCCGATGTCGATGAGTTGCAGCCCGTTTGACATACAACGATTTGTCATCTGCCCTAACAACCAGATGTGCTTTGACAAATTGGGTGTGCCCCCGTCGAGATGATTATTGGTTATTCCGTGGGTATCATATGTCGATAAGCCGCTACCTGCTTGGGATGTGAGAGAGTCACTCTCTATCCAATGGCTTAGTTAAAGCTTTGAAGCATATGGGTGTTCCCGCACGGAATAACCTCCCTTTGATAACCTATTTCTCAGGTCTACAATAATACGGGTGAAATACCTTTTATCGAGAGTATTTTGGGTATTCCCCAAGATGTAATTAACCAAGTACGACAAGTCTCTTTGAAAGTACTTTTGACCCAAGAACAGGCATCTACCTGAATCTCTGGTCATGGGTAGCATACGCATGTATTCTTTCGCGGATATTGGTCCAAGATGTCTCTGCCAACCTTGTTTAGGTGGACATACTTGACTTATACTTGCGAGGTTTAGCACACATAGGCTCTCATAGTTTTATTTTTTGCTTGTCTGCCATATTTGTCATATATCCATCTTTTCCGATTATTTTCTTCTCTGAATCATTCATATGACTCGGAAGATAGATTTATTCGGAGAAGGGAAGTATACGACGATCGACAGGCTGACAATTTCTTCAAAAATAAAAGAGAAAAAAAATAACAGAAGCAACCACTTTGCCTATGTATGAAAATGAGTATTTTACTATTTTGAAATTAAAATGTCGGTATTTTTTATATGATATGAAAATCTTAGGTGGTATAAATATAAAAAGCAAAATTTAGGTGCTAGATATGTAAATACACAAGAATTTGGTGGTATGCATGCAAATGGCATAAACAAATAAAGAAGGATGGACGGATACTCACTTGTAAGGAAGTTTAAAGCACTTCTCTGGAGGAACATTGTTCTCCTGATCCATTGCATTCGCAAAATCTGCAAACTCTTTAAGGCATGTCAGGAATAGTGTCATTGCTTTATCGTAGCGAGTGCTCCAAAACAAATTTACAGGACCAAACCTGGAAAGAGAATAGATGAAAACTCTTCAGATTAAGAAAGGAAATAAACAAGTGCCATATTTTTTTTTACTTCATTAAAAGTTGAGGGGCATTTACATACATACCACACCATCCTTATGTATTTACATCTCAACAATCATGTTTACATGCATATCATTCAAGTCTTTAACATCACATCAAAAATATCACAATTGATATATGTTAAGAAGTTTGATACATCTATTCATGCACAGATTCATGGCACCAAGGTGTTATAAGTGTAAATATCAAACTTTGGATTTTAGATATGTAAAAACACAAGAATTGTGTGGTATGCATGTAAATTTCCGAAAATTTAAACATGTGTTGTTGTTGCTTCCCTCAACACCCCCCCTGATGAATACTCTTCAGATTAAAAAAGGAAATAAACAAATGTTATGTTGTTGTTGCTTCGTTCATTAAAAGTTATGGGGCATTTAGGTACATACCACACAATCATTCAACTCCTTAACATTACATCAAAAATATCACAATTACCCGCTTTTTAAAAGTGTAATACATCTACTCATACATAGATTTATGACAACAAAGTGTTGTAAGTATAATATCACACTTTGGGTGTTCGATATGTAAATACATAAGAATTGTGTGGCATGTATGTAAATCTCCCAAAATTTAAACATGTGTTGTTGTGGCTTCCCCCAAAAACGCCCCCACCCCAACAAAATAAGATATAACTTAAAAGTTTAACAAATATAAACTTTTAACAAAAGCTACTTGTCATAAATAGTTGCTAACCACTAATAAGGAAAAACTCACAAACAAAAGGTTTATATAACATAGCACTCATTGTGACACAAGCATTTACAGGAACTTCTCATATTTGCAGTTTTGTTATTTTGCCTATATGCCCTGCTAGATGCATGCCGCTACACTTAAAAGTTCTTTAATCCCTGAAAGCGGGTAAAACTAATTGTAGTAAAATTTGCAGTCCCATACTACAAATTCCGAAGATTAGTTACCCAAATAAAAAGTATAACCTCAGCAATTGGCTTTTGAAAGGCTTTGCAATACAGATTATTAAATTTAAAAAAAAAAAACTTACAGTTCGTATGTGTTGTTGTTGCTGTCAACTACACGAGGATAACTTCCCATTGGAATAATTTTGATTCCATATCTAATAAAAGATGTAATCTATAAACAGCATCACATATTTTCCATTACTTTGCAGAATTTAGGCAAAATTTGCATAAGAAAATAAAAGAAATAAAGCCAAAGCTAAAAACAAAAAAATCAGGTACAAAAGTTATCAGAATTCTAGGATACTGAAATTTTGGCCGAAAATAGTGAGCCATTGTGTGAAGCAGTAGGCATGCCTGACCCCAAGCAGCATTTATTTCATCCCACTCAACCTGGTCAGACAATATTATCCACAATAAATGCATAGCTATCAAACACCACATCAAGCACGCATAGAATACAATGCAAAAACACACGAACATTCTTGTAAATTCTCTTTGTTCTTTCTTTTTTGGGTGGGATGGGAAGATGATGGAAGTAAATGCTGACAAGAAAGATGAAATCAAATTGAATGCATAGACATACGAAATCCTTGAGAAAAACACTTTTACAGATTATATATAAGGAAGAGTTACATACAACTGAACTGCAATGTATTTACATATCTAACACTTAAACTTCAATTTTTACCTACATGCCGCCTTACCTAGCTTGATGTGTATTTCACTTTTATAAAGTTAAAAAGGTGGTATTGATGTGATATGAAAGATTTGGGTGGTATAAATGGAAAACGTAAAGTTCAGGAGTTAAAAATGTAAATACATAGGAAATGAGTGTTATGTATGCAATTGCCCGTATATATAAATGAAATACTATAAGGAAAAATACAATAAGCTCAAGCAAAAAGAGCATTACCAAAAGAAGTTCAATGGCAAGATTAAAAAGAAAAGGTACAGATAGCATTAGGCAACAAAAGGCATATAAAACAAGTAAGCCAAGAGTTTTGCATATTTTTAGGCTGAAATACCAGTGTCTTGGGGAGACGACCAAGTCGAAAATTGTTGATTGTGCCGAATTCCCCATCATGCCATATAGGGAAGGCATTAGTCAACACATTGGTCCGCTTCAGCAGCTCCAGGTGTGCTTGAAAAACTTCTATTTTAGCCAAAATTGCATCTCTCCTGAATGCGAAAAAGATACCACATAGCAATATGAAAACTAGGATTGCTTTTAGAATCACTCAAAATAGCTCTATTCGAACATGAAACCCAAACTTTTTAATGAAATTAATAGAAACTTATAACCTCACCAACGTAGTTCAACTTGCAGGTCAGACTAAAAGCAGATTAACACATTAGTTAGGTAAAAACGTAATATCAGACTCTACAGAAAGAAAATACTTTTAATTCAGCAAAAATGATAAATAAAAAGAGCTTATTGACTTGGGCTGCATGAAATTGCATCCACTGGTGAAGTTAGGATAAAACTATCAAGAAAAAAAAATTACAGAAATGAAAGAAGGTCCTCATAACAAATTACAAAGTATGACAGCCGAATTGCAGCTCTACCAAAGAAGTACATGGCATATTATTAAATAATAATATCACGTTGGAATTTACCTGATGTGACGCCAACTGGAACTGAAAGTTATTATACTCATGCCAATACCTAATAGAGGAAAGTGGAATCAGCATGGCGAGATGAATTCTTTTTACAGCAGTAGATTATACATAACTTATTTTGGAGAATCCCAAACAAGAAAGATATCACAAAAGTGAGTGGCATGGACTGCAATCTAACATATCAATATGAGTTATTTATCATTTAATTCATAAATTACCAGTCCATTGATTCAATGGCAAAACAGAAAAAATTAATTGAACTATTAACAAGATTAGTCCTCCATTCATAAATTACCTTTCCTCTAGATCTCTAAAGAGCTTTGATTTTGATTCTAACTCTGTCTTCTGAGATTTAACTTCAGCAAACTGCCTCTCAGTATCTTCAACTGCAGCTTGCAGCTGTCTCTCTTCGTCCTCAATCTTACAAGAAATTAAGAACAAAAGAAGTTACGAAACTATATTTCATATACATGAAACAAAATCAGAAAAAAAATACAAAATTATTATGTTTTATGACATCATCTAATAACAGGACTATGTGGGGGCAGCTACAGTTGTTTGAAGAGGCGGTTGTGAAGTTGTTGCAGAAAAAGTTGTTCAAAAAGCTTGGGAGGCTATTACATTTTTTTTTCTTTTTGAAAAAATCAGAACGCAACTTTCTAGTAGCCACCGCACTTAGTCACATTAGGCGACAAAAAGCATCTTTCAGCTGCAAACTTTATGAAAAGGCATAAACAGAAAAAACTATGGTCTGATGTCGTACCACCACCAAAGTCTTGCTTGGATTATAGGATGTTGCATCTACCAAAAACAATAAGTGGGTTTTTGGTGCCAAAATTTAAAAATAGAAGGATAAAATGTTTAAATATTACATAGTGGTGAAGTATGTCCGAGAAAAAAAATTTCATACTCTTGCGAAGCATAAATATTATTAAACAAGCTTCTAAGATGTAAGTCTGAGGGATAGCTTTAAGCCTCAGCAAAAATTCCACATTGGCGTGGCCCACAAGCCTCCCCTTTTGGGTGAAAAGATGTTGTAGTACTAAGAAAGTAGAATTCATAAGGCACTATACCTACATCAAGTGATATCGGAGTTAACTCAAACAACAATAGGCAAACAAATATTTAACTACTAAAGTCAATCGGCGATTACAACTGACGCACTTGAAAGGAAAATAACAGCAGACTCAACAATCCAGCTCAAATTTGGGTGAATCTCGGAGTGGTGGTGGTGACCGGTGAGGGGTGGAAGATGGCGGGATGGTGAAGAGGTAAGTGGCAAGCACAAAAAAACAAGGAAACATTTTTCAAGGTTCGGACACCAAATACGTAGCAGATATCGACATTGCACGGTTGTTCGAGATGATGGCAGCAAAGAGGGAGGGCTAGAACATAAGTGGTAGTAAATATGGATGGTGTGGACGCAATGGATAGCTGCAAATTCCCGCGGCGTAATAGGGAGCCGCTCCTGCTTCTGTAATTTTGCTCGTTCAGGCGTGAAGGATAGTCACGATTTCTCATGGTGCAACAGCGGGCAGCTCTTACTCTCACGACTTCATTTGTCTCGACCGAACCGGTCCAGACCCAAGAGTATCAGCCAACTCTTCCACGTGAGTTTGACAACTCCTTTCCATAACAGGATCCAATCCTAGTCATCTAGGGCTTATTTATGTGATTTTTTAGCTTCAGGTTTTCAGTTTTTCAAGTGTTTTGTTCATGACAGTCGTCGGAGTTCGTTCTCCTCTCTTCGAGGGCTATATCTGAGGGATTGGGTGGTGCTCCGGTTGTATCTCTCTCTGGAGGTGGTGATTATCTTCCTCTATCCCCTCTGCATTCATCCACATCGCTCTCGGCCACTCTGTTCCAGCTACAGCCAACGGAACAGTTGTCCTGCAATTTCTTCCTCCAACTTTCTACCTTCCAGATATTGTAGCTTCTTGCCGCACTCTCCCGCAATACCCTGCTTGTTGTTCAGCAGTCTCAATCCAATACCGACTTCTGCCACCACCCCCCCACTGCCTCCCGCTTGCTACCAAACACTGTTCTTTGTTGAACCCTCCCACAGCCCCACTATCGACTCCCGCACCCTGCACCACACGCCGGCTTGTTGTCCGCACGCTCCAACAACCTTTTGTTTGTTGTTCAGCCACCAACCCACCTTCCCTAAACTACCGCAAGCCCTCCCTACCACCTACAAATCTCTGTTTCCACTACCTCAACACAACCCACTGATCCTCATCCTAGAAAATCATGTGTTTATTGTTGCTTTCCTATTTTTAAGTGTTTTGTTGGTAACCCCTTAGAATTTCAAGAATAAAATTATCATTCAGTTGTGGTCTTTAGGTTTAACTCCGATAGCATTTGGTATCAGAGTCAGCATAGCTCTAATCCTATCCTAGGGTTTCTACCATCCACTAATACCCAACCATATTCTCACCTGAAATTTTTCTTTCTCACCCTACATCACCTTTACCTCCTTCCATATAAGTAGACCAAAAACCTAGCCATGCTGCCAAAAAAATAATCATCGAAAGCTTGATCGAGGGAAAAGAACACGATGTCATTTATGGAAATTTACAAAGAGTCCAGGGGATTTCTAAGGAGAATATGTAGAAGGAAACTCCCGCCAACTACAACAGAGACTTGCCACCTTTGAGAGAAGACAATCTGGATGAGTCACCCTTAGTTACAACGATGACTTGTTAGATCGAAGGAATGGAGTGAATCGCACCCAACATACAAATTCCAGGGACGAAGAACCTTTAACTCGAAGAGGTGACCTAAAATATCTCTGAAGCCATAATTTTTAAGTAGATTTGTCATATTTCAATGGGTCACATGGATCTAGACGAGTTCACTCAGTGACTCTGGATCTTAGAATGTGTCTTTGAGTGTTAAGACGTCCCACCGAACGGAATGGTAAAACTAGCACAACAAGTTAATAAAAAGTGCATTATTTTGGTGGCGAAATTTTAAGTACAAACGTCAAAGCGAGAAAAAAATCAAGATCACTATCTGGCCCAAGTTGAAACAGAAGTTGCAGCGCCAGTTTCTACAAGCTCATTAAAGTCTGGATATTTAGAGCCTATCTTAAAAAATGGAGAGACCACATCACCGAGAGGCCACCACATTTTACAATTGGGGCTCAACTTTAGATCTTACAACCAATGTACACCAGGGGAACATCCAAGTTGATGTCGTCTAAGGAGCCACTAGTACCAAATGAAAAATAGATGGAACTAACTAACATTCCCATATTCATCCCCGCTAGAAAGTGTTTCATGTTCCACAGATTTGGGCATATTTAATCAAACTGTAAAATCAGGATAATGATTTGTTTCACCAAGCAGAGCAATGTTGAAAAAATGGGTAAAATGACACAATGGCCACTTAAGAATGTGAGGATACAAAGGAGTACTAGCCCCCAATTGATGAGGAAAAGATGCATATAGTTCCAATTGAGCCAATGAGAAAGACTCCAATAGAAATAGTTGTGATTGTACAGGACAGTCTTGAGTTCGAAGAACCAATATCAAAGGCATGGCAACCCAGATAAAATAAATTAAGACTTACCAGATCTATAGACTCTTTCCTAAGTTGCCTCTACTGAGAGAGGTCCATCATGTCAGAAATAAGGCTCATTTGTGCCCCTTTCGAAAGATTATATGAAGTTATTCGCATATTAGATTTTGTTCAGAAGGGTGTCCACTATCAAAAGTCCCGACAGGAGAGGTCAACCAAAACTTTAAAATTATCTTAGGAGCTTGATAGAGAAGAAAATTTTTCAATGGAATCCAATTCCTATCAAAGAAGAATGTTTCTTCTCAGTGGTTGCTAGTGAAAGTGGCACAACCTGCCACAGATTTCATCTTAGAGTTAATATCTCCTCATATAGTTATTTGTTATATTCTACTGAGCACGAAAAGCGAAGGAGATTTCAAACTTAAGTGCTCGAGAATTACATTACATGAACCTAAATCTACATGCAGCTCCAGCTCAGGACGTTGCCAAAAATGGATGCATATTTATTCTATCAAAATATGTTGTAAAATGTTAATGCCTAAAAGACTGACTTTTCAGTAGATTATGCCAATTTTGATACCTTCATCGAGGCCGACCTGACTACTATGAGGAGACAGAAGCTTCGACGGATGAGTTTGAAGCTCCCCCAACCTCAGGATACTAACGCGGGTGCGAAGGATAGTAGCGGCTTCCCAAGGCATAAAAGGAAGTCGCTCCCTCTCCTGCGATTTCATTTGTTCGAGTGCGAAAGATTGTTGCGGTTTCTCGCGGCGTAACAAGGATTCGCTCCCACTCTCGCGATTTCACTCGTCTAGACTGAATCGGTCTAGACTGGAGAGGAAGGTTTGGTGCCACCTTTCCATGGGGGGATCCAATCCTAGTTATCTAGGACTTATTTATATGATTCCTTTGTTTTAGGTTTTCAATTTTTCGTGTGTTTTGTTTAGGACAGTCATCAGAGTTCATTCTTCTCTCTTCAAGGGCCATATTCGAGGGATTGCGTGGTTCTCCGGTTGTGTCGCTCTCCCGAGGTGGTGATCACCTTCCCCTATTCCTTTTCTACATCCTCCCACATCGCTACCAGCCACTCTGACCTGCTGCAGCCGCCCGAAACAGTTGTCCTACTATTTCTTCCTGTTGCCGCACCCTCCCGCAATCCCCTACTTTTTGACAAGTCGTTGCTTGTTGTCGAACCCTCCACTGCCTCCAGCTTGTTGCTTAGCACCCTTTGTTTGTTGTCGCACCCTCCCACCGCCCCGCTGTCAACCGCCACACCTTGCCAGAGCCCCCTGCTTACTATCCAGTCATCACAACACTTCACCTAAATGATGTCACAGCTCTAGCAACATTTTGTACGATGTCCAGACTCTAATCCACCTTCCCCTTGCTGGCACAAACCCCCCTATCACCTACAGTTCTCTGTCTTTGCTACCTCGACATGTAGCTCACCACCGTTGATTCTCACCCTATAGAGTCTTTTGTGCTTGTGTCGTTAATTTCCAATTTTTAAGTGTCTTTTTTGTAACCCCTTTGAATTTAAACAATAAAATTATCATTCTATAGTATTTTTTGAGTTAGCTCCAGTATCAATTGAGGGCTAGATCAGTGATGGCAGGGGTTATAGCGATCTGGATCAGCAATGGCAGCATGTGGGAGGGTTTGGGACAACAGCTAGGCGACGTTGAAGTGGATCATAATGGCTAGAACAGAGGCTACAAAAAAGTGATTCTCGTTGCTGAAACAACAACGAGGCGGTAAGGGAACTGGATATGAGAGACTGAAACAACAGCCAGCGGTGGGGAAGGCAGCTATAAAGTAGAAACTACAAGATGTTCTAGGTGGCTGCCGCATGGGAGGAGCAGTCAGGAGCGATGTGGTAGGATGCGGAAGGGGATAGAGGAGGATAATCACCACCTCGAGAGAGAGAAAACCGGAGCACCACCCATTCCTCAATTATAGCCCTCGAAGGGAAAAATGGTCATCGCCCTAAACAAACTCACGCCAAAAACTGATCTAAAACCCAACCAATACCATATAATTTTAAGGTAAAGAGTAGTGGGTCCTGTAGCAAACATGAAAGAACCATGCGTAAGGATGAACAGCTCGATCCTTCTCCTAGCTAGACCAAGCCAAATGACATGCAGTATTTGTCGCACCCACGAGGCATATCGCTCCCGAGCCTCCAACTTCACAGATCAAGGAACATTTGTGGAAATGCTTCTTTCTCATCTGTGAAAGCTTCTGTCTTCTCCTAGTGTAGCATCGTGTCGGCCCAGCTGTAGATAGCGGAAATGACATAATCTCCAGGTATGTCAATCCTATCGGCACTATCATTCCAAAGCACATCCTGATAAAATAAATATTCATCCCATTTTGACATAATCTGAACAAGGGCTACATATCGATGTAAATTTTCATAAAGTAACTCTGGAGTCCCTATATTTGGACTTTTCTTTTTCCACTCCGTGTACTCGGCTGCATGAATCTAATAAACAAGGCTGTCATGAGGGGTCAACGCTAGAACAATATCTTTGGCAAATTATACCACACTGACGCGTAACCACTCAAGAGAAGCATTTTCTTCTCTTGTAAGACCTTGATCACACCGTAAAATGTTATTTCCCACAATAATCCTGAGATGGTCTCCAACACTGCAATTCATTCATCCCATTTTATCCTCAATACAATATAACTTCATATCGGCTTCCAAAAGTGGCACAAAAGAGTCTCATCTCAGACATATGGGACCTATCTCAGCAAAGGCAACTCGGGAAGTAGTTTATATATCCAAAAAAGCTAAATTTCTCTTATGTGGGGTGGCCCTATGTCGGATATCTGCTCTTCAAGCCCATGACCCTTTTGGACATTCAATGTCAGTTCTACTAATGCTCCTCTCAATGCCTGCAAGCATTACCTCAAAGCACCACAATTTCATACTCTGCATAAATGCCCATTATCTGGGACTAACCACCTTCAAGAATAACTATTGTCAAGTCACTAAGAATCTTTCTCCTAGGATCAACTGGAATCAATGGTATCACTTCCTCGGCTGGCAATTAGTACTTCTCCTTCATGTCCTCACTTTTTTACATGTCTATTGCTCCCTCCTCAGTGAAACATATCCTCCCTCTGGTTGTGCAATCTGCTTCAATAAGCCCAATTTTGTGACACCTAAAGCACTTTTCAGCTATACTGATTTAGAAATACTAGTTCGATCTACCTGTTCTCTACCCTGAATCAGTTTCAACTCAGGCGGGACTAGCTTTAATGTTCCCTTGGATGTACTCTGACTTAAAAATCTTGGATTGAACCTTGCTTGTAAAATGTGGTGGACATTCGATGATGTTGTCTCTCCGCTTTTGAAATTAGGTTCTGAACATCTAGTCTGTAGTGAGTTTTTCGAATCTAGCGCTACATATCCCATTATGGGACCAGGTAGTAACTTTACTCTTCCCTACTCGCAGTCGAAAAACCTTCAAGTTCGCTCACCACTGAGATGCTCTTTTTTTTAACTTATTGGCAACTAGTTTCACAATTCCATCCAGTGGGACATCCTGAAGCTCAAAAACACATTTCAAGATCCAGAGCTATACAATGACCTCGTTTTGATCCATGTGGCCATTGAAATATGACAAATCCACTTTTACTTCCAAATTTTGGCTTCTCGGATATTTCAGGTCAAGTCTTTCGGGTAGAAGTTCTTCATCCCTGGCATCCGTATGATGGAATGGATTCACTTCATTCCTTCGATCTTGCAAGTCACCGTTGTGGTTACTAGTAAACTATCTGAATTGCCTTCTCTCGAAGGTGGTAGGCATCGGTTGTAGCTGGAGGTTTCTCACTGCATATCCAACCTAAAAATCCGTTGGACGTCTCTTTGGGAATTTTTCATAAACGGCATCGTGTTATTCCCCCTCAATCAGGCTTCCGACGATTATCTCCGTGGCTGCATGGCTAGGTTTTGGGTGCGAGTAGGTGTAAGGAGGTGTGCAAGTGTGATATAGGGAGAAAGAAGATATTTGGGTGGTGTGCTTGGAAAATCAAAAAATAAAAGAGTTTTGAGTGAAGATATGGTCGGGTAATGGTGGATGCTCAGGCTAGCTTTGATACCAAATGATACCCGAGTTAACCCAAACAACAATAGAAAAATAAATATAGAAAAATAAATATTAAAAATAAATATTATTACTAATAAAGCCAATAGGTAATTACAACATACACGCTTCAAAAGAAAATAACAGCACACTCAACGATTCAATCAAGTTAGGGTGGATCTTGTGGTTGTTATGGTGATTGATGAGGGGAAGAAGGTGGCGGGCAAGTGGAAGGGATGGCGAGCAAGAAAAAAACAACAAGAAAATAGTTTTCTGGGTTCCGAATAGCAAGTATGCAGCAGATATCGACGTTGCTGGTTGTCCGGGCTAATGGCAGCAAAGGGGGAGGGTTAGAACAGCAGCGGCAGCGAAGATAGAGGGTTGAGACAACACTGGCAACAGCTATGGAAACTAGAACAACAATGGCAGCACGTCGGGGGGATAATGGCGAGGTAGAGGTAAAGTGCTTCGAAATGGCTGGCACAACATCCAAGGTTGCAAAGGGGTGTTTCTCGTGGTCGGAACAGCAGCGAGGCAGCAAGGGAGCTGAAGATGACAGGCTAGAGCGGCAACCAAGGGGCGTGGAAAGGCAGTTGGAAAGCAGAAACTGCAGAAAAACTGCCAAAAGAGACTGTTCCAGGAGGCTGTAATAAGGAAGGGGCGGCCAAGAGCAATGTGGGAGGATGCAGAGGGGGATAGGGAAGAAAATCACCACCTCGAGAGAGAGATACAGCCGGAGCACCACTAAATCCCTCGGATAAACCCCTCAAAGGAAGAAATGGATGTTGGCGGCTGTCCGAAATAAACTCACACCAATACCTAACCTTAAATACAACAAAGAACGTATATATAGACTTGGGATAACAAGTAGTGGGCATCACTCCAAATAGGAGGGAACCGTGCGCAAGGAAGGACCACTCGATCCTTCTCCCACATGGTCCGAGTCGGACGGTGTGCGGCATTTAAAAAGAAAATAACAATAGACAAGCAAATATTATTAATAATAAAGCCAATAGGTGATTACAACATACAATGTTAAAAAGAAAATAACAACACACTCAACAATCCAATCAAGTTAGGATAGATCTTGGGGTTGTTATGGTGATCAGTGAGGGGAAGAAGGTGGCGGGCAAGTGGATGGGCTGGCGATCAAGCAAAAAACAAGAAAATAGTTTTTTGGGTTCCGCATAGCAAGTACGCAGTAGATATCGACATTGTACGCTGTCCGGGTTGATGACAGCAAAGGGGTAGGGTTAGAACAGTTGCAGCAGTGAAGATGGAGGGTTGGGGCAGCACTGGCAGCGGGTATGGAAACAAGAACAACAATGGCAGCACGTGTGTGTGTGTGGGGGGGGGCGGGGGGGGAGGGGGGGGGCCGAATGTTTGAAATGGTTGGCACAACAACCAAGGCTGCAAATGGGCGTTTCTCGTGGTCGGAACAGCAGCGAGGTGGCAAGGGGGCTGAAGAAAACCGACTGGAACAGCAACCAAGGGGCGAGAAAGGCAGTTGGAAAGCAGAAACTGTAGAAAACAGCCAAAAGAGGTTGTTCGAGGAGGCTGCAATAAGGAAGGGGCGGCCAGAAGCAATGTGGGAGGATGCAAAAGGGGATACGGAAGAAAATCACCACCTCGGGAGAGAGATACATCCGGAGCACCACTAAATCCCTCGGATAAAACCCTCGAAGGAAGAAACGGATGTCGGCGGTTGTCCGAAATAAACTCACACCAAAACCAAGATAACGAGCAGTGGTACCCGCTACAAATAGAAGGGAACCATGCGCAAGGAAGGAACGCTTGATCCTACTCCCACTTGGATCGAGCCGAACGGCGTGTGCCATTTGGCCGACCCCTACGCCCCCAAATTCCTCCATCAAGGCTTGTCTGCGAAAAAGTATACCCCCCCGCGGCGTCATCAAGTACATACCAATCCAAAAATTAACTATAAAATTCTAGACATAATTCCAAACTAGTTGCGCATAGGGAACTCAAATTGGATTTGCGACTCAAGTTCAAGCCTGGTCCAAAATTGGCCCGATTCAAAATCGTTTAACCCAAACCTGAACTTAAGATTAAATGGGTCAGAAAGTCCAACCCAAACCCAACCCACCTTCAAGTTGTTGATCTGAACTTGACCCGCATAACCCATTTAACATAAAGCATAAAAGCTATTAGGTTCAAGCATAAGTCGATTTCGAGTCAATCTCGGGTTGGCAGGCTAATTTTGAGTAAATTAGCAGGTAAGTTTAGACGTTACAATAAACCCAAACCTTACCCAAAAAATTAAACGGGTTACGATTCATAACTTGAATCTAACCCAAAAATTATTTAGGGAAATCCGAACCGGGATTTTTTTAGTAGAGTTTGGGTTGAGTTGGCCCCTACTCACACATGTTATTCCGCTTAAACTCTCGCTTTTTTCTTAGATTGGCCATGCCTCCTAGGACAATCATAAACGTAACATTGGTATTCCAAATGATGAGCTTTTTTCCACTCATTTTTTATGAGAAAATGAACTCTTTACATTTGAGAAAATTTTAGGAGGTTTGTTATTACTTTATAATTAAATTTAACCAAAAGGTGTATTTAGCAAACTTTGCCATTTTCAAAACATGTTTTCAAACTTTGAGCAAAGGTGCCCTAAAAAGATAAAGGGGACGTCTAATCCATCCTCTTCAACTTAAAAATAATGAACACTGACAAATGGAAGTAATTGACTTTAAGGATGTCTCCCCCCATAATTCCTACCTGGAAAAATGTTTTTATGTGCAACACAGAGGAATTAGCTAATATGAAAAGCCATGTGCCATTGATTAATTTAAAAAAGGGCCATTTTCATACAAACCACCCAATTCTTGTATAATTACATATCTAACACCTAAATTTTACTTTTTACATTTATACCACCTATATCTTTAATATCACATTAAAAATGCCACTATTTTATTTTTTAAGAAGTGAAATACACTTTTGCATTCATATGTAAGGTGGCATATGTGTAAAAATTGAAATTTAGGATTTAAATGTGTAAATACATGGGAATTTAGTGGAATATATGAAAATCTTCCTTTCACAAAAATGTCTCAATCATTACTACCTGGAAAAATACTTGTGCAGGCGTGCATACACATCACTACGCTAACCAGAAAAGGAAGTTATGAAATCCACACCTTTTCTTTCTCCTTGAGAAAATCAGCATCGTTAAGAACATCATAAGATTCCAACTCAGAACGCTGGAGGCATGTTTCATATGCTTTAATGTCCATATTTACGTCTTCAACCTCTTTGTCGAGTTTATCTGATAAAATACGCAAGCATTCCAAACAGAGAGGCTGTTCAACCTAAGAAACTCTCAACCTAAAGAACTCGTAATACATGAAAAAGTCTAATTTAATCTCAAGAAATGGCAGCTCAAATCTCAAAAAGAGAATTAAAAGGCATAAAGTATGCAGCTATCAAAAAATGAGTCCATTAATGACAGTAACTCAAAAGAGCAACGCCAACCTCAGCGCAAGAAATTCCAAAAAAGTTTCTTTTTGTCCGTAACGAGGATGAAAACAATAACAAAATAGTACTTTAACTTCACTTGAACACAATTTCATCTTTCAGCATAGAGAAGCAATATCCAATTAAAAATAAGCTATCAAAGTAAAGCTTTGAACAGACGAGTAATGCTAGGATGAGTTGCATACATACCACTCAATTCCTATGTATATACATATCTAATACCTACAAGTTAATTTTTATATTCATACCAACTTATGCATGAAAAGGTGTATTTACTTTTTAAAAGTTAGAATGATCATATTTTTTGTGATCTGAAAAATTTGGGCCGTAAACTGTAAAAGCAATGTTTATGGATTATATATGTGAATACATAGGACTTGGACGGTATGTATGTAAATGCCACAAAATGACTGAATGCAAAACAAATAGCTTGTATACCTGTGTTTGTGAAGTGGCAATATCAAATGCCTTCTTCAGCACAGTAATGCTCGAGTGGAATCTAGAATTACTCATCTGCAACGGAGTAGTGGCACTAACACTCGGAGTTGGTAAATGAGCTCCCACTCCCTCTGACGTAGAACCATTATTGTACATAGAAGCTGCAGCAGGAGGTAAAACAACAAAGGATTCTTCCATTCCCTTGGGAGAAGGGTTTCCCTCTGGCTGAGAAAGCCCGCTTTTTGGGCGAGGAGGGATTCCAAGACCCTGACCCTTTTGTTTAGAAAGAACCACAAAAGAATGGTCCATTCGAGTGGAGCCCACCAAGATTCCTTGGACTGAAGAAACCTGCATTTCTATTCTCATTCCGAGAACACAAAATTAACATGAATTCCACTTTTCAAACCAAGCGCATGATATAAAATTTTAGTAAACTAAATATCTCATTAAAGAGAAGTGTTAAAATGGTCCGTTGTACTTTTATCACAGGTAATTTTAGTCCCAAAGTATATAAAATTGTTAATTTAGTCCCAAAATTTATTAAACGGAGCTAAGATAATCCTACCTAGGGACTATTTCAACAGATATTTAAAGATTTTGTGGACTAGTTTGGCATTTGTGTAGACTTTGGGACTATAATAAATCGATGTGAATAGTCAATGTGAATAGTCAGAAGACTATTTTACACTTTACCTTTTTATTAAATGATGCAACAAAAAGCAGGTCTTCGAAGTCTATTTATTGCAGTTGTTGATTTATACTCAATGCCTTACTTTTAGTATTTAAGAATGAAGATGTTACATTTATAGAAAATCAAACTTATAAGTCAACCACAAAGTTAGTAGGAAACAACGAAATATGCTGTAAAAAAATCATGTTGATATCATAAATCAAATTGATTGCTATCAAAGGAAATAAAAAAAACAAGGGCAAGTTTTCCGTTGAAGTGATTAATGAAAATGAATAACGAGGAAAAGTATTTTCAAATAATTCCAATTAAGCAACAAAAGTATTGAAAAAGAATAAATGCAAGGAGATGTGAGAGTTTTGATTCAGTTTATGGGGCAACTATGCTACATTTCAAGGTCCTTTGGGGAAGCATGAGGCTTCTTTCGAAGTTAAAGCTTAAAATAATGGACAATTTTTTTTACTAAAATATAAAGATAGTTTTAGTAGAACATATACCTTGTCAAAATATATAGGCATAATAGCCATCAGTCAATGCTGACAAAAAAATAAAGAAACATATAGGCATAATAGATCCGTGCGATCTGAAAATTCCAATGCCCCGAATTCTCTATTTTGTTTATATTGAGAGAGCACTGAGGGTCAAATTTTCAGAATGCAGATTAGATATTAGATAAAACACTGTCTAAAGATTTTGTCCTCACTTTGGGAGGATTTTTTGAGATGTATGCATATTTTTTGAGAGTAATATGTCAAATATAATGTGCATGCATATGAATATTCATTTGCATGCACATTATATTTGACATATTACTCTCATATAGTTATATGACATTTATGCACTTTTATAACGACATTTAGCATATCCAAGGATTGTAATTGCACATTTTCTAAAAAAAAATGATCACATCTCCTAATGCCCTGCATTGAAATTGGGAATGTCTTAAAAAATGAAAGCGAGCATGAAAATCATTGAAACTTTACTGATTATTCTTGTCATATTAAAATGCACGCACGTAAATTCAAAATGCTCGCATAATTACTTGAAAAGATTGCAACACATTTGTACGAATCTCAAAGTTTGCCCCTATATTAATTATTGATTTAGAACTCATGAAATTTTTAAAGCTTTTTTAAAAGTTTGCATTAATTTTATATTAAGGACCTCATGTTGACCTCTTCAAATGACCACCTTATGTCTACTTGCAAGTAAGAATTACAGAGCCGGTGGAAGTTTATATGCTAACTTACATGCATTTTGATGCAGCATATTTTTTAAAATATTTGCACATTTTAATTCAATGTTTCAGAGTTAGAAGATGTCTTAAAATGTAAATGTAAGCTTTGATATTATTAAACTTTACTGATTGCACTAATAATTTGTTATAAAATGCATGCATATAATTTGAACGCATGTATCTTGAAAGGCTCTCACAAATCTTGGGGGTATTTATATTCAAATGAAACACTATCTTAGGAGATGATAAAGTCACAAGACCATTTAAACATTTTGAAAGTTTGTGTGAATGTTATGACTTTAGGCTACACACATCTTCATTTTGAGCATCTTACCGCTTTGTCTCTGCTTGCAAACTATAATTGCATATCTTGTGGCGAAATTTTTCAAATTAAAAAAAAATCGTATTTGAATCATGTTTCAACCCCATAGAGCCTAGGTTTGGAAAATTCAATTTTGAATTAAGTTTCACCCTAGAAGTCAAATTTTGGAAAAGCCCAACTTGAAATAATTTTTGAATCCTAGGAGCCTAACTTTGAAAAGCCACAACATTTAAATACTTTCAAATCCGAGGAGCTAAATTTTAAAAACCCAACTTCAAATATTTTCAAGTCTTAGGGGCATAAGATTTTTCTTTTTTAAAGGCTCATATTAAAATTATTTTTAGAAATCAAATTCTCCATATTTTAAATTATTTTATAAGTTGAAACAGTCCAAAACCTTAAGTTCTTTATAAGTCCAAATCAATCGAAAAATTTGACAACCTTCCGACATCAACCCCCGTTAGAGGGCACCATGAAAATGCCAACATTCCCAACTATCTCAAAAAGCTTATTGGTTAGTGTTGTGAGATAATATTACCGAAGAGCAAAATGTGTATTTCAACCAACAATCTTAAAAGATAACTTAAGCCTTCAATGTACCTGCAAAAAGATTAAATCACACGCAAGCATTTGCTCGAATAAGTATACTTTACTTTCCTTGGGGGGTTCTTAATTCCAAAAGACATGTACTAGCATTTCTCAGGACTATTATTTTAAATTTTCTTAATTTAAAAAAAAAATTCAAACGAGTCTGCAATTTCATCACACGGTACTTAATTCTCAAGGGTGGGTACTGGAGCTTCCTCGCAAAAATATTTTGAAAATTACCCTCCCACACTCATTTTATACATTTTGCGAGCAAGATCGACAACAAAGGTTTCGATCATCGAAACAATGTTGAAGCGACAACAATGAAATAAAATAAATAAAAATAAATACAACCCAGATTTTGTTCTTTTTTTTACTAGCATTTCTCAGGACTATTAATTTAAATTTTCTTAATTTAAAAAAAAAATTCAAACGAGTCTGCAATTTCATCACACAATACTTAATTCTCAAGGGTGGGTACTGGAGCTTCCTCGCAAAAATATTTTGAAAATTACCCTCCCACACTCATTTTATACCTTTTGCGAGCAAGATCGACAACAAAGGTTTCGATCATCGAAACAATGTTGAAGCGACAACAATGAAATAAAATAATTAAAAAAAAATACAACCCAGATTTTGTTCTTCTTTTTTTTACAATGCAAAATGTAAAAATGCAAATAGTATGATAGAAAAATAAAGGTTCATGTTGAGGAAGTTGAGTTACAAAATTGGTTGCATAGTTGCAATGATTTTATTATTCCAAAAGACAGGTACTAGCCTAATTATTGGTTGTATAGTTGCAATGATTTTATTATTCCAAAATATAATATTAATATTTAAGAAATTAAATCTGTTTTGCTTAACATTAAAAAGGATTGGGAGGCTCGGCAAAGAAGAGTATGGGTGGTGCGATTAGGGCTCGTGTGGAACAAGAGGAAGTTGAGATACAGAGAGAAACGGTGGAGCAGCACCGTGCAAGCAAATTCTTACGATTATTTCGAAGTGAACGGGTTTTGCACAGCGAGTATCAAGGCAAGAAAATAAACGGGCGTGTAGGTCTTGACGGGCTAGTTTGCACATGAGGAAAGAAGTAACAAGGGAAGCTTCAGCTTTGTGGGCTTTGGCGGAATGCTAAGGCAATTTTGTGTGAGGATAGGGAGGAAGAACAGCGAAGAGGAGAGGACTTTCATCATTTTCTTCGATCCCAAGAAGTGGGAGAGGATGAATTCCACAAAAAAGTAGGTAGGTTGTGACAAATATGAAAATGTGAAGGCAAGTGATGGCAATCAACTATATGAAACAAAAAGTGGAAAATGAAAATAATAGAAACAAATTGGGTTGGCACTCTTGACATCAAAACATAATTAGTTTCAGTATACACATTAAGAAAAAAAAGGTGTACAAATAAGGAAGATAAGAAGTTTTAATGCCAATCATCATCATCATGAACTGTTTGAAATAGCATTGACACAAGGGGTAAACTCCTTAGTTTCCAACCTAAAGCTCTCAAGCACTAATATTAGTGGATGACATGCATGCATGCAAGCATACATACACGCTCACAGATAGACACGCATACAAACAAACACACAGACATACAGACATGCACACTCACACAGACACAACTCCTTAGTTTCTGACCTAGAGCTCTCAAGAACCAATCTCAATGGAGGTCATACATGCATGCATGCATGCATACAAACACGCGTACACACATACACATAGACACGCACATGCACAAACAGATGAAAGGGTGCAGGCGTGCGTGCGAACACACATATAATGGTTTTGCATCCATCATATACCAACGGCAAGCCCTCCTAATGATCTTTAAAAAAAATGGAGGTAAAGAGATGTTAAATGGCCATGCTGGTAAAAACATTGCATCAAGACAACTCCATTAATTTTTCTATAAATAGAGTTGATACCTTATGTAGGCTCGTAACCAACCCAAATAATCAAATGATATATATGTTATTTCTACTTGTTATAAACTGTGATACGAACATGTATCCCATATCAAGCAAAAAGAATCTAGATTAGAAAAATATCCCAAAAATTTAACAACAAAAAAATAAAAATATTGCATTATATAAACTATCAAAGAAAAAAAATATCAATTTGACATGAAATGGTCACTAAAAAAAAAAACCAACGCGATAGCAAAGGAACATTACAAGAACAAGAAGATCAATCACAATGTACAACATAGAATTACCTATTGATATGAGGATGTTTCACTAATGCTTGTTAAAATAATGAAATTGAAGAAAGATGGCCATGAGAAAGTATCTACTATTTCATAAAGTAATGTCAGTGCTTATAATTCCACTAAACAAAATTTGTAATATGAAAAATCTAAAGAAGAAAAACTCCCTGTACTTCTTTTCACCATTTTTTCTTTGAAAGGATTAATTAAATAATGACATTCACAATTTTGAACAACTATGATAATTAAAACCACCATGGATGAGCTAAAGTAATTCAAAATGAATTTATAAGTGGCACAGGTGAATTAAAGATGGATTTTTGCACAAAACATTTGGTTGTTGCTACTAATCATCTATGTGAATTAAAGATGGATTTTTGCACAAAAAATTTGGTTGTTGCTACTAATCATCTATGTATTAGATCGGACTACAGCTCCTTGAATGAATGAGTCTAGCATAAATGACGTCACTTAATCGTCAAAGTGGATAATCTCAAGTCCATTAAATAGTCCCTCTATCGGACAATCGTCCTTTTGGTTGTAAAATGAAACAAGAGAATATTTTCTTACAAAAAAAATGCTTGAACTACAGACTAGAGATTGTTCTTCAATTGAGATTCATTATTTACAAAACATTATTTTTTTTCCACATGCATGTAGAACTATGTCATTATCACTCATAATAGAAGTACTTATTACAACAAATCTTACAAATCCCATCTAAAAGGTGGCGTGGATAAACGATCATTGTAATAAAACACTTGAAGATTTAAGAAGGCCTATGAGATGTAAATCACCATCACAACTAGAACTTAATCAAACGTCAGATCATGTTCTATTGCATGAATACCAGTTTAAGGAGTTGAAACAGGTTTTAGGACCGAGTGTCGTAGCTTGCTGAATAGTAAGTCTAACCATGGAAGTGAATTAAGCTCTTACAAAATTGTAAGTATTAATTGTGCCTCCATTTGATTGAGAAATTTAAAAATTATTACAAGCCTACAAATTATTACCAAAATAATCATGATATGACTTAGAAATTTTATCTTTTTGGTTGTTTAAAAAAACATTTTGAGTTGTATTTAAAGTAATAACTTCATGTTGTATTTTCATTTATATACAATATTTGAAACTAGGAGATGAACGTTAAGCTTCATATCTTATAATCTCAAATAATGTGTAAAATTAATCATCCAAAGAAATAACATTTTTGTTACTTGATTTTTACAACTCCCTCAATATCTCCCTCCAAATTACAAATTATGTCAAATATTTTCATCAAATGAACTGCAAATGCTATGTTTATCGTTTTTTCTGAAATTTGTCTCCTCACAAATTTAGAAGTTGTTCAGTTGGATGAATTTATAGCGTAAAGTAAACAGAATACAAGAGTTTTCAAAATTTTGACATTATATTAGATGAAGATGAAATGCACTATAAATTTTTTTGTGAATTTAGATTTTATATTGCAATTCAAAACTGGTGCATTCCAAATGCACCAAATTTGGCCGACAACTATAAACTGCAACCTAGGGTTGTAAACGAACCGAACATTTGACAAGCTACTCATGGCTCTACATGATTATAGCTCGTTTATGATCATTTAATTAAGTAACCGAGCAAGCATGAACAGTTTTTTTTAGATTCTCAATTATTAAATTAATATGCTTGAGCACTTTGTTACTTTATTCGTTTAAGAACGTGAACAATATTGTTTAAAGCTCGTGAACATACTCATTAAGATGCTGAATTAAAGCTCAATTGTGACTTAAATCAAATATAAATTATAATTAAAATATAATTTAATTTAAATAAAGTATGGTTAAAATAATTTAAAAATCAAATTATTTTATATTATTAAATAAAAAATAATTTAAAATTATTAAATAAAAATAATATATCCAAAACAATCATCCAATCATATATTCACTTGATCCATAATAGGGTCATTCAAGCTTTCACTTAAACTTTTAGGCCTTTTACCTTTTATCCTTTTAGTTTGGCATCAAAAAAACATGTATTATGGTTGTTGTTCGGATGTATAGACATCATACTATGCTCCGAACAGTTCAAACAACACATGGGTGTTAAAGTTTAATAAGTCATTATTTATTTACATCCATAATTAGATCGAGCTTGGCTCAGTAAGGTTGAACAAGCTACACAATTAAAGCTATGTAAAATAAAGATTGGACAACAACGAATCAAAAATGAACCAAGCTTGAATAGCATCCTAAAAGCTTGGATCAAGCATAAGTCGAGTTTGAATAAGTTTTTAGTAAATGCGCTTGAACTTGAACAGGTTTCTACACGGCTCAACTCAGTTAGTTTATAGCCCTACCGTAGCCCTTCACCACAGTTATTTGCATCAATGTTAACTATGTAGACAATGGTATTATTTTTCTTTAGACCAAAAAGAAAAAAGTAAAATCCTGAATTTATTTTACACTAAATCAAACAAGTTCAAATTATTTCAAATATAATACATTTCAATCATAGCATTACTTTTAAGCAAACCAAACCACCTTTTAATGCATTTTAATAACATAAACACCTCCCTCCCTCATTATGTATTTTGTGCTACTAAATTACAGATGCATGTTTGTATGCCTCTCCCTCCTCCCTGCCACTATAATTAATCCACCACAATAACATATGTATGTTTGTAAGCTCCATTCATCTCTCCTTTCTCTATTTTACTTAACTAGAGATCTGCAGATTGTATGCCTCTCTCTCTCTCTCTCTCTCTCTCTCTCTCTTTCCCTCTCTCGCTCTCCTCTCTCTCTCTCTTTCTCTCTCTCTCTCTACCCCTTATCCCTCTCTCCTTCCTCTCTTGATGAACTTTTTAACCCTATATGAGCTTGTTTTACTGATTTTGTTTGATGGACATATGCTATCTACATTCCCCAAGCGTTTCACTCTTTTTTTTCTAACAAAAGGAATAAACATAAACAAGGAAAACACTATAAACTAATAAGCTTGTTAAAAATACCCAGATTTTATATAAAACGGATAATCAATAAACAGTAATCAAAATAGATTTCTTCGAATCCAAAGCAAAAGAGAATTTACAAAGTCAAAATTTGAACATGAACTTAATTCTTCAAAAAAACAAACAAACAAAAAATGTACTTCCTCACTAGAATTAAATCAAGATTTTCATTGCAAAAAATAAGAAAATTTGAATGGTTTCTCCAAGACAAATTGGAAACGAGATTAATCGAAACATTGAGGAAAAATAAAGCCAAGCCCTAACCAGAACGAGATGGATCACTGAAGAACTTGTCGGTATAGGACTCCGCACCAACAACGCAGAGAGCATGGCGGCAATTCTGGCAGACCCACCGTGGGAGATTTGGATCCACCGGGAAGTTCCTTCCCTTCCCACCTTTAACTTCCTCTTTCATTTATCTTTTCAACAGGGCTATGCGTCCCCCTCTGTTACGTGATAGAGTAGGATGTCCCAGAAGATGTCAAACAACCCTCCTTTGGCTTTCAATAACCAAATTTCGGGAGAATGAGATGTCCTCACTGCAAGAAACGATGAAATCGCCGAAGCTTAATAGTATAAAAATACTTAAACGAAAGTAGTCACATAAACTTATGTAATTCAATATGTCGAGAGATCTGCCATTATTTAGCTCTATCAAGTAACGAATTTCTGTATAATAAGTATATTTGCGATTCCCCTAAAAAGAAGCATTTAAAAAGATGTTGAATCTCCAAACTGTAATATGGTATACTTGAATCAACCATAAGCCCAAAATTGAAGATTTGCAAACTTAAACATGAGGGGGAATGCTAAAGCTTGAATCTCCTAAAAAGCAGAAATTCTGTTTGGGCGTGAACAGGATAACTGAACCTCAACGGAATGCTTTATGGATTTGAGCAGGACTTAACCTAAATCCACCAAACAGCAAAAATAACATTTTAAATCCTCCCGTTTTTCCTCCGTTTTGCCTTAAATCCGGGATTTCGTAAATCCCGTTGGAAAAAGGATTTACTGGATTTAGATAAGCTGAAGTGCGCGAAGGCGGTGGGAGGAATGGGGTGAAAGACGAGGGTTACCTTCCTGGGTGGGAGGAATGGGGTGAAAGACGACTTTCCAATGTCTTTGTACGCTACGATTCCTCGTTGCCTTCCCAGCCAGCTAGCTCTAATCGCGTCGGTATTGCGATGGTTCGGTCACGAAGGTGATGGTTTGGGCGAAACCGGTAGAGTGGGGGACGAGACGATATGCGAAGGTTTGGGGCAGGAAAGCGGAAGCGAAAGATAAGTTTCTTACTTGTAATTTCAGGGGTTTTTACATTATTTTATGCGAAGGCCATATTTGATAGCATATTATTAATACAAAATTCAAGTTATTTAAAAAGTGTCTCTACCTACTATTGTGAAGTAGTTAAAAGTTTTCTGAGGGATGTTGGATTCTGTAAATGATAATATATTAAGGATTTTTTTTTTTGAATTGTGAAACATTTATGTTATCTCTTAGAAAAGGACGCTCTATTTAGTTTTCACCATGAATGACTAAATGTCTTTAATACTCTGAAAGAGAAGTTAGTCGTTGTTCTTATTATTATATCACCTTATTTATGAAAATCATTTGAGTTAATGTGTGATGCAAGTGACTAAGTTATCAGGGTAGTAGTAGGGCAATTGTTTGATAAAATGTTTAAAATTATATACAATATCAGTAAAACTTTTAATGAAGCTCCAATTAATTATACTACTACTGAGAAGCAGTTATTGGTTATAGTAAATGCTTTTGATAAATTTTGGCCTTATTTAATTTGAACAAAATGTATTGTTGATACTTGCCATTCTACTATTTGATATATGATGTCAAAAGAGGACATCAAACCAATATTGATTAGATGGGTTTTTTTGATACAGGAATTTGATTTCAAAGTGGTAGATAGGAAAGATACGAAGAATCAAGTAGCGGACTATTTATCAACACTAGATCAGGGGAAGTCATGTGATTATGAAGATGAGATCAATGAGAGTTTTCCTGATGAGGAACTGTTTGTTATTATTGAATGACATATTCTATGTTATGCTGACATAATAAATTATATAGTTAGTGATATTATATCATATGGTCTGACAAACCATCAACAGAAGAAATTCATCCATGAGATTAGATATTACTTTTGGAAAGTCTCATAACTTTATAGAAATTGTAAGGATCACGTGATTAGGAGATGTGTACCCGTAGAAGAAACCCTTAAAATTATTAAGAAATGTCATGATTCAAAGTTTGGAGGAGATTTTGGAGTTAATAGAATTGCTTTTAAGATCTTACAATCTGAATTTTATTGGCCTACTTTATTTAGAGATATCAATGAATGTATTAAAACTTGTGATATATGTCAAATATTATGCAATATTTCTACGTGTGATGAAATGTCCCTTAATTTTACTTTGGAGATTAAAATTTTTTATGTTTAGGATTTAAACTTTATGAGTCCCTTTGTACCATCTTTAGGGAATTTATATATTTTGATAGTTGTGTACTATGTCTTAAAATGGATTAAGACAGGGGCTCTTCCAAATTATGATGTCTAAAGATTAGCAAAATTCTTAAAAAGGTATGTATTTAGTAGATTTGGTTTGCCTAGAGTGATCATTAGTGATGAGGGGCATTTTATGAGTAGAAAAATTGTGACATTAGTGACTAATTATGCAATTAAACATAAGATTTTCACAACATATCATCATCAAATGAGTGGTTCAACAAAAGTATTTAACAGAGAAATCAAAAGGATAAAAACATAAGTGCACGTATCGTTGACCTGACCCGCAATTTTACAGATATTTATACTCTAAAATATTATATAAAACTTGGCCCAAATTATATTTAACAGCTAGTGTGAAGTTATAAAATGATTTAGAAAATACATAATAAGCCTTCACACTAGGGATACTGCGCAAGTATACGTATCATTTTAAGTAATATATGATTTTCTTTAAAAACTCCAGTATCGATTTCACAGTGAAAGCTGTAACTTTTCAATAATAACTTAGAAAAACTTATATCTAAATTGCAGATAAAAATGATATGAGAATGGTGTCAAAATTTTTGTAATGAATTAAAACTAAATTTACGTGCAATCTAAATTTAAACAAAAAGTAACAACAAAGTTTAAAAAACTAATAAGTTTAAAAGAGTTTGAATATATGAAAAGATCTTTCCCCTTGCAAGGAGACCTTAATCAGTGTAGGAATTGAATGATTAAAAATATAAAATGATGTATTGTGACAAATAGGAGCATATCTATTTTTTACCCCCTCTCGGTGCTAGCAAAGAGCATTAGCTAACCTTAAGTTTGTTCAAAATTGTGTAGTAGTGTCGAGTAGATTTTAGACTCTCACTTCCAGATTACCCATTGTGCCCCTTTATATGACCTATTAGGGACCATTAGATCCAAACTCAACATCATATTGACAAAAGAATCTGGTATGTTAACCTAGAAACATCAATTCTACGCTCATCAAAAACTTATCTCCCTAGTTATTTGCACTTCCACTCGAATGATCCCAACGGCTCTTTCCAAAGTTAGGTGTGGTACTCACTAGTTGGTGAAATCATAGCCCTCTTGGGTCATTATGTTTTGCAACAGATTTTAACATCACAAATCACTAGTTTTTGAAGTTAAAGAAGAATCGATAAAAACACCATTGCAATTTTATAAAATAAAAAGAATTCCTTAAATCAATCTCATGCCACTTAATTAATTCTTATATGCAAGGTGAAAGAAAGGAAAACTACTCAAAATTCATAGAGAAAAAACTCAAACACAAATACAAATTACATATCTCATGTCTTCTCCCCAAGCAATTCCTAAAGTCTCCTTCAAGCAATCTCTAAACTCTTCTTACACAATCAAAGACTCACAAATATGAACTCATGCACCCTAAAACCCTCTAAAAATCTCCTTTAAAACTCCTTGAAAACTTTTTTTTTGTTCAACCCTTGGACCCTTTTAATAGATATCTGAAAATAACTAAGGGTCACATTGAGCACCCCTTCAAAATTTGTCCAAATTCAATGCACCTTCTAGAAAAACCATTTCTGGTGCTATAGAGCCACTCTGGAGCGCTATGGCACCCATCACATTGAATAGCCAGCGCTATGGCACCAAGGACTAGCGCGATCATGCCCATCATGTCGAATACTCGACGCCGTGGCTCCAAGGGCTGGCGTTATGGCTCCATATGATGTTGTGCCATTTTGCTCCAATTTGCCCTCATTTTCTCTAAAGATCTATTCCTTGTACCTAAAACCAAAAACATGCAAAATATCTTCCTTTAAAGTGCAATATCATAAAAAATGTGCATAAAATGAACATTAAATGTAGATTAAAAATAGGTAATTGCAAAGTATATCAATTCCCTCAAACTTAAAATTTACTTGTCCTCAAGTAACTCCTTGTACTATGTAAAAATTCATAACTTATGTTAATAGGTTTTACTTAAAGATGTCTAAGTTTTTGTCTTATAAATGTAATAGTGAAGTTTTAGAACACACAGTAGTTAAGTCTAAGAGTACTTATTTTCTATTCATTTTAAAAGTAATTGTAATTTGTCATACTAAGGATGCTTAAAACAATTACAAGAAGAAAAATTTCATGGAAATCTATTAGTAAGGATGCTAATACATTAAAAATAAGTTCAGAAATATGATTTAGTCCCTTTTCTTAAGATGATTCAAGTGAAACTAATTTTTTATTAGGTCTCTCCTCAAACTTCTCCTCTCATTTTTTTTTTTGCTTTTCTTTTTCTTTTATGATCATTTTTAATCATTTCTTTTCTTTTTTTTATGTGAGGATTAATATATCTGGATAGCCTTTAGTGATTTTGAACTTCATCATCCTCTTCTTAAAGTTAAAAACTTCCCATATTTCATTACTTGATAAATGTGTATTAGCTTTGAAAAAGAGTTTTTTCATAGAGTTTCAATATTTTATTTTTAAGTATAAATCTAAGATATTTAATACTAAAAAAATACAATTTCTTTTGCATGAATAATAAAGCATAATCTTATACTCTTATACTATATACCTTAACTCTAGAACTAACTTTTTTTATTTAAAACTTTTACTTAAGTCTACTATGACATTTATAAAATCAAAAATATAGTTATCTAAAGCTAACCCCACATACCACAGGTCATGCTAAAAATAATTTTAAAAATATGATTTATTATTGAGGATAAATAATGTTTAGTTTTAAAATGTTTTTTCTCTTCCCCCTAACTTAAATTTTTTATTAACTTAAAGCTATACAATACATAAAAAATATGAAGAAAGAGAAAATTAATTTTAAAAGTTCTAAACTGAAGAATAGTACAGGTACAAGTAGTTAAGACAGGTGCGAAACAATGGTATAGCTATAAAAAGCATAAAGTAAAAACTACTTTAACACACAGACAATATAAACTGAAGTAACAAAAAAGTGAACAATTATACCATAAATGAAAAGGTACAGCACAACAGTCCAACATTCATATAAAACTAAATTAGACTAATCAAAGTATAAACATAATAATTGAACAATACTACATCAAGTAACAAACAAAAGAAATCCAAAAGTAAAGGAAAAATACTCTAATCCTCCTCCTCCTCCCCCTCATCATCATCATCATCATCTACATCAACTTCCTCCTCCATCTCTCCACCACTCTCGTATGGAGAAAATATAGGGCATGTAATAAATTCAACTGTATGATTGCCCCTCAAAAATATCACAAGAGACTCGTTAAAAGTAGTATCATAATCAACTCTTCTCTGTAAATACTCATCATTGTGGTTCAAGTGTGCTTCTAATCCTTGCATTTGATTGTTTAAAGATATAATTTCTCCTTTTTGTATAAATAACTGCTCCAATATAGTGTCCAGAGTATAAGTACTAGAGGTGGAAGCTCTCGAGGTTGAAGTAGATGAAATGTTTGAACCTCCACCTCTAGATTCAGAACCAGTATGCTTTCTATTTATTTTCAAATTGGCTTTTCGAATAAGCTTTAAAGATGGAAAAATTTCCTCCCATGGCTCATAATTAACTCTAAATTGTATACACATGGTAGAAATAAGAAAAGAGTAACCCATACCTCCAGGTGTTCCTCCAATAGAAGAAATGATCATATTTTTGTAAATGAAAGAGCCAATATCTATAGGTTTTTGCATTTGAATACGATAGTTCAAAGTGGCTCTCTCCCGGGTTTCCTCACTAAAATGATTAGTTGGAAGAAGTCTAGCAGAAATGAAATAATGTCAGGCTCGAGAATGAAAATTAAGCTTCGAAAAAGAAAAATTTACCTAGTGTCCATTCTTGATCCTCCAAACTCCATGCCCTTCAGTCAAGAACTCAATAATTTCATCAAGCTCGACATCAGTTGGATTAAATTCTGAATAGAAGCAAGTAGGAACGTTGTACAGTTGTTAAATGTGATCAATTCAAATAGGATTAACATCAACATAGTGTCTTCTAACAAACACTAAATTTTCAGATTCATCAGGAAGGTTTTCAAAACATTCTTGAATATCAGAAATAACTACAACAACAATGAAATAATAGAAAGTTTTCCACTATCGTTCCACAATCAAATACTCGTTAATTCCTTCAAAATGAAGAAAACTACTTTCTGCAATCAATTTTTTTTATTGCAGGTCTCCATATCTATCCTGGGCTCTGGATTGAGAGGCAGTATCCTCCCAGCCTAACCACTAATTTAGAGACTAAACCTAAGATGAGTCAACGATTCTCTATAACACTTGACTGAGAGTAGAGAATTAAAATTGATCCTATTTGGCACAAGACAGAGTAAAACCATTTATCTCTCTCCTTTAACAAAAAACTTGTTGTAGTGGGAAATATGCTTTCTCATATTGGATAACTTCATCATAGAAATATAGTTTGGTAGTTAGTGCTTATCTTTGATTTACTGTTTTGCTAGTAATTGGTCATTTAGTTCTGATAGCACCCTAAACATTTGAAATTAGTGTAGTAGATTTTCTTTATTATTGTTAATTTCCTTATTTACATTTTCATTATGAATTTACACCTTCCTTGTTGGATCGACATTTGGGGCTAAAACAAAAAGTCTTGTATTACTTGATAATGATACGTATACTTGCATAGAATCCCAATATAAATTACTTCAATTTTTTATTCATAAATAATGAATCAAGTTTTTGGCATCGTTGCAAAGTGGGGCCAACTTTATTAATTTTACACATCTATAATTTTGGGATTAGTAATCCACGCTAAACTTAGTGATAGGAATCCGTTGAAATAAGTTTGGGTATCCTTATGCACAACCCTATTGTTATTTGCATTTCCATTACTCTCCATAAATTTTAAAGCAAGGATTCTCAAGGTTAGGATGATCTTCACTCTTATCCCCCTCTACAATATCTAGAATTGTGAAGAATTTTAAAGAAAATGACTCCAATCCCACCAAAACTAGTTTTAATAGAGAAGAAGGGGCAAAGGCAATTGGGCAGTTTTAGACAATTATTTTGATTGTGGCGCTATGACGCTAGATTTGGTGCTATAACACAAATCCAAAATTCTCAAAAGTCAATTTTTTCTTGCCCCCATATTACTTTAATCAATAAATTATTGTTTGTGCCACCTTAATCATGTAAGACTCAATATAACTTCATAAACTCATCATAACTTCAATCACAAATCAAATCAAATGAAACCATACTGATAACTATGAGTTGTCTCTCACAAAATGTTTGGTTTAACTTTGTCAGCCGACATATCCAATGTTTTAATTTGTTTGACCCAACATCAGGATCTCCTAAAATGTAGGACTATCTCCACTTATATAAGCTCTTAACCTATGTCCATTTACCTTAATCATTCTCCCAATTTTAGGATTTTCAATATCAGTAACACTAAATGGATAAACTCTTACCACAATAAATAGCCCTGAGCACCTGTACTTAAGTTTTCTGGAAATAATTTCAATTTTGTGTTATATAATAAAACTTCTTATCTAGGCTAAAAATGTTTTTTGAAGATCCTTTGATCTTGCAACATTTTCCTTTTCTCCTTATGAATTTCAACATTCTCATAAGTTTCTTTTCTTATTTCAACAAGCTCATGTAATTGCAATAATCGTTTCTCTCCAGCATCTTTCAAAATATAATTAAACTCTTTTATGACCCAATAAGCTTTTTACTCAATTTCAACTGGTAAATTGCATGCTTTTCTATATATGAGCCGATAATGTGACCTTCCATAGGAGTTTGATAAACAGTCATTTATGCTCATATTGCACTATCCAGTCTAGCAAACCAATCCTTCCTATTAGGATTAATAGTTTTTTCTAAAATTATTTTAATATCACAATTAAATACTTATTCTAGACCACTGGTCTGACGATGATAAGCTGTGAAAATTTTGTGCTTAATTCCAAACTTTTGAGTTAATGTTTAAATCATTATATTCTTAAAATGACTTCCCCCATCTATAATAATTACTCTGGCATTCCAAATCTAGTAAAAATAGGGCATTCCAAATCTAGTAAAAATATTTTTCCTTAAAAATTATTAAACACTCTTAGCATTACAACGTTGTAAAGCAGTAGCTTGAATCATTTTAGAAACATAATCCACAACTATCAAAATATAAATTTTTCCAGAAGATGATATAAATGGGTCCATGAAATCTAGACCCCAAACATAAAAAAATTGAACTTCCAAAATAAAACTTAGGGGCATTTCATTTCTTATTGAAATATTTCTTACTCTCTGACATTGATCAAATGTTTTTATATAATTGCTAACATCCCTAAATAAAGTAGACTAATAAAATTGAGATTATAAAATCTTAAAATCAGTTTTATCAACCCCAAAATGTCCCCCAGAATCTAATTTATGACGTTTTTGCATAATTTCTAGAGTTTCTTCTATTGGTACGCATCTTCAAATAACTAAGTTCTTACATTGATTATATAAATAAGGGTCATCCTAAAAGTAAAATTTCAAATCTTGAATGAAATTTTTTATTTGATGACCATCTAATTCTCAGAGTACAATGTTACTGTTAGTCGCCAAGTTTTGTTAGAAATAATTTACATTTAATTTAACATATATATAAATTTAATTTTTAGGAAATTAGAATTTTAATTTTGAAAGAAAAAATTAATATTTAATCTTTTGAAAATATGAGACCGAACCAATCTCATATTTGCGATAGTTTAAATAAATGAGCGTAAAAACACAAGTGATGTACCTATCCTAGGGAATATACATATTGCTTGATAGTGAGTCTTGATTAAATAAACTATAGAATTTATGACATCCATTCTAATTTCTGAAACCTTTTATGATCAACAAATTACTATGTCCAATATGAAAGATTAGATATTGTTTATATTAAGCTGGGTGATGATGTGATTTTGTTATGCGTTATAAATGTTTTTCATCACCGCAACACATAAAATAGTTATACTAAAAAATATGCAAATTAACCAAAATAAAATTTACTTCAAGACAATAAGTTTTCTCTTTTAAAATATCTAAATCTGCTACTCCAAGTGAGTTAAGGTTTACCTTCAATTTCAAATCATCACTAGGTTGCAAACAGAAGTATACATATTGCTCAAGTAATAAAGGGCTCTAACGGATTCATGAGTATCGATCCCATACGAAGGTGAAAATTTGTTCAGAAAATCATGAAAAAACAAAACATTTAAACAATAGAAAATTTAAGCAGAAAATAGGTCAAAGTTTTTGTATTGCTACTAAAGAAATGAAGCTTACTTCAATAATCTCTAAACTTCAAAGCTAAATTTAGTAAAAACTGAACTAGATTTTGTGACAAAGAGTTCAAATTTAAGAAACCATCCTTCCCCTTAAAACGAAATTATAGTGAGTGAATCATCAAATTGAAGAAAATTGTATTATGACAAATAGGAACAATTATATTCTTTATCCTTTTTACAAGTGATAAAAAACATTGGCTAATCCAGTGTTTAGTCCCTAAATTTGTGGTTAGGCTGGGAAGATACTGGCTCTCACTTGAAAGTTTCCACGTTCCCCTCGCCCGAGGGCTAACATCTCGCTTTTGTTTCCAAACGCCTGGACGAAATTGGGGATTTTTGTCTGTCACCCTAAAATCTCCAATTTGGTGCCCATCAAGGAATATTTCCCTATTTATTTTAACTCAACACCATGGACTACATTCTCATCCATGACACTGAATGTGACTTTTACTTTGTTGTGGGAAGCATAGCCCTTTTGAATCATATGTTTCATAACAATTTTTAATAATTCAATTGGTCAGATCGAAAAGTAAATGAAGTTTGAAGTTTGAATCATCACAAGTATGAAATTAAAATATTGCACAACAACTTGATTCTTCACATAACCATTTCTCTTTGTAGGGAGAAGGACAAAGAAATCTACTCAAAATTCATGAGGAAGACAGAACAAAATATGGATTTTATATATAAAAATAAGTTTACAAAATAAGAAAGAAAAGTAAAACAACTTAACTCGATGTCCTCCCCAAGCAAATCCCTTGAAGTTCCTTTGAATCTCTTTCTCTCTTTCAATAACACTCAAATCTCTCTTAGAAATGTCAGGAAGAAAAAATCTCTCATTTTCCATTTCCTCTTACAACTCATAGAGACACTTGCACACTCTCCACCAACTTTGAACTCATGCCTCACTCACTAACAATCTCTAGAAACTCACACCAACCCCCCTATTCTGACATAAAAGCACTATTTTATAATGTAGGGACAAATTTCTCAAGAGTCTTCAGAGGAACCTCTTCAAAATCCATCCAAATTCAATGCATTTATGAAAATAACGATATCTGGCACCTAGGGGCTGAAATCTGGCTCTTAAGCACTGTCTTCTCTTTAATCAGGTGCTTAGGTACACCGGTTTAATTTTTGAAAAATGCTACTTTTGACTCTAAATTTTGTACTTTTTGCATCTTTTAAACTCCAAATGCCTAGACTTAGTATACCTGCAAGAAAACATGAAAATACTTTTCCTTATTCACCAAAAATAAGCCTTAAATATATATGAAAAATTGAATATATTTTGGTGTATCAAAATTCCACAAACTTAACTATTACTTGTCCTCAAGTAACTCTTTTACTACATAAAAAGTATGACTTAAGGTAGTGAGTATCACTTAAAAACTTCTATTGTATTTGTTTCATAAAGACAATAGTAAATTTTTGAAAAATTTTTAATAACTTAAGTTAGAACTAAAAATGTAAGAATATCTAATACTTAAGTCTATGAGTTTTGGTTTCTTATTCATTTCAAGAATAATTGTAATTTATCATATTAAGGATGCTTAGAAGAACTATATGAAAAAGAACTTCATTTGTAAAGATACTAATGCTTTAATATAAGTTTAGAAATGTATTAAAGTCTCTTTCCTTAAGTTGATTCAAGTGAAGGCAATTTTTGATTGGGCATATCCTCAAGCTTCTCCTCACATATAGTTTTCTTTTTGCTTTTGTTTTTCTTCTTCTTTTCTTCTTTTCTTTTTCTTTTAGGATCATTTTTTATCCCTTTTTTATTTTTTTTTTCATGTGAGGATTACTATATATGGATATCCTTTAATGTTTTTGAACTTCACCATCCTCTTCTTAAAGTTACGAACCTCATACATAACTTTTTTTTTTGCAAAAAGAGAAGATTCTATTAAGATAAAAAAGAGGTTACAATTCTTGGGTGTGGGTCATTATACATGTCCTCGTGAAGCAAAAAAAACTAAGAAGAGAGGTTGGTAAAGTAGAAATGAAAACTGTGTGGGATTCTCCCCCTACGTTTAGCCAAGAAATTTTCAGGTCCGTTACCTTCTCTATATATGAAATTAAAAGTGACATTTATCTCATTCCTTCGATTTTGAATCTATTTGGTTAACTAAATTATGTGACAAGGGGGATTTTCATTCCCTGTGACATAATCCAATAGTAGGGAAGAGCCCACTTCTATTTGCAAAAGCTTCCATTTGTTAAGGATGGCCAATTTGATAGCCCAATACATTGTTACAACTTCTGTCTTCATAGCATCTATTGCAGTTATTAGTGATTGAAAGAATAATGAACATCTTCCGTAATGATCTCTAAACACACCTCCAATTCTAGCCCTATGAGAGGAAAAGTTTTCATGAGTGTTGACTTTAACATTAGGGTAAACTAGTTTTACCCAGTAGACTTTGATCACAGAGAACATAGTAGGGCCAACTGCTCTACATTTGTCAAAATATTAGGGAGTTTCTTCAGCTGGATGATATTTATGATAAATGATAAGAAATTGGAGCCACCTTCATAGCAGTAAAAAATTTTATCTTCAGATTTGACTTGATTTTTGGCAGCCCAGATAAACCAAGTAGTAAGGAAAGGGATTGGACCCAAGTTAGTTTCCTGTCATCCACCCCAGCAGGCTAAAAGGTTTTTCCACTTTAAATGCATTGTGTTGAGCGACATATGTTGTATTAGGGTAGACCAGACTCCCTGGGAGAAATTATAGTCAAAGAAAATGTGGCCAATAGATTCCTCTTCAGTCTTACAGAAACAACAAATGGAAGGTCCCCTCAGTCCCTTTAGTTTAATGATATCATCAGTAGGTAGCAGTTTATGGAAGATTATCCAGTAGAAGAATGACATGGAGGGGGTGAGGAACTTATTGCACAGGCATTCACCCCATGGCACAATCACTTAGTCGTATAATTTGGAATAGATAGCTTTTGTGAGGCTTTGAGAGGAGCTTGATGCTAAAACCAATATGTCTTTTTTATTTATGTCAAAAGGTAGTTTAGAGATGAGATCAGTTGAATGTATGTCTGGGAAGGAATGCAGAAAGGCAGCAGACCCTGAGTTCCCCTCCCAAAAGTCCTCCACCAGAAGCTCAGTATCATAGTCCTCAACGATTGGATTAAGGAAATTATATGGGCACCATCTATCCAACCAAAAATGCAGCTTACCCTGTTCCAGAACCCGTAAGAAGAGACTTTTAACATCTTTTCTTTCTTTGAGGAGATTTTCCCAGATTATGGAATCTCCAATCTTCCTAGCAACCAGCTTAGGATGTGAGTTTCTTCAGTATTTGGTCCACATGAAATCGAACTAACGAGTAGTCTGCTGTCTGAATTTCAACCATAGTTTGCATAGACAATGTGTTGAAGATGTTGAAGACCCTTGGACCACATACCTCTAACAGAAGTTGGTTTGGCTGCTTTCTGCCAACTTGCCCAATGTAGCTTATTTCTCTGTCCGGCCCATAACAATTTGTGAAGCATCTTTCTAGGAGAAGTTGGGTGCTCTTTTTCATTACAACCATTTGTAGAATGTAGCATGGGAAGGTAGCGAGGATAATTTTTAATAGTGTTATTCTGGCACTATTACAAAGAAAAGAATTATTCCAGCATTATAATTGGGAGTTATTTTTATTAACCACGTCATCAAAATTGGTTAGCTTGGTTCTGCCTTTGAGGAGAGGAACTCCCAGTTATTTGAAGGGAGTGGACATGAGGGTGAAGCCAGTGTGATTAAGTATCCATTGTTTGGTGGAGAGAGGGATCCTTTTACTGAAGAGAACATGACACTTCTCGTTGTTAAGCATCAGCCCTAAAGTGTTATGGAATTCGTACAAAGAGGTATGTATTAATTTAGTAGCTGCTTTATTAGCTCTAGAGAAGATGATAATGTCATCAGCATAGATTAAGTGGTTGATATCCAAAGTGGACTTATGATGATATTTACTGTAGCTCTTTTTTTAGGAGGGTCTATTGATACACCTAAAATATATAGTATTTTTAGACACATTTTTATACCTATTTTTGAGATATTGCGGTTTAATGGAAGATATTTTTATATTTTTGTGTTTTTCTTTCAGTTTTGTGTTTTTCTTTCAGGTACAGGTAAAAAAGTGAAAAATGCTTAAAGAAGTGAAAAAAGGATTAAATTTGGAGCAAATAGGTGAAAAATGTGCAAAAGTGTTTTGGCGCCAAAGCGCCAGATCTGGTTCTTAAAATCCGATGCTTAAGTGTCGGTTAAACAGAGAAGGTCACGCCTAAGTTCCAGAGGCCTCGCGCTTAAGCGCTAATGGCAGTTATTGGATGAATAAATTTGATTTTTCTGAATTTTAAAGAGGTTTTTGAGGAACCTATTAGCTTAATAGGTGGTTACAACCATCATGGATGAAAATTATTGTGAAAGGATGCATCTATTGAGGAAATACATCGAATCAAGACATATTTTGAAGAGATACCAAGGCACATTTTGGAGAATTATAAAAGAAGGAAGATTGAGACTTTGAAAGGGGTCCTGAAAGTACTAGGAAAGTTTTGAAAGTTCTAAAATTGGGGAGTTAGTTGGAGAGATTTTCAGGAACCACATATTTATCCTTTTTATTTTAGTTTTATATTTAGAGTGTTGTAAAAGAGAAGAGATTCAAAAGAACTTCAAGAGTTTGGTGGAGGACTTGAGATAAGTTTTTATCTTTTGTTTTAGACTACTTTTGGTTTTAATTGAGACTTGTTGTTGGTTTGACAATGATTTCTACTTTTAAACTAAAGTGTGGCTTTATTTTCTCCATGGATTCTGAGTAGTTTCTTTATTTTTTTTATTAAAATGATAAGTAATTAAGTGTTGGATGGAAGTTGTGGAGAGTATTGATCTTTAATGTTGGAAGAAGTTGTGATGATTTAAATCCATGTACTTCATTTACTTCTCTATTTGGCTAATCCAGATGTTAAAATTTGTTGTGAGAACATGTAAGAACCGGACTGGTATTGTGTTAGTCAACAATTGGAAAGAATCACATGAGGTTGTATAAATGAGAATGTAGTTCATATGATTGAGTGCAAATAAATAGGGAAATATTCATTGAAGGGTGTAGAGTTAGAAGACTTCAAAGTGATAGGTTAAAGCCCCCAACTTGGTTTATTGTTTTAGGTTTTCATACGAGACGTTGCCCCCCAGTTAGAGGGAATCGAGGGAACTCTAGAGTGAGAGATAATATCTTCCCTGCCTAGCCGGTCTTCAGAACTATTCAAACTTTAAATTAGCCAACGTTCTTTATAGCAACTCTAGTAAGGGTAAAGAATATTATTGCTCCTATTTGGCATAACACAATATGCATACTTCCACAATAGAAATCCTATACTTATTACTTATTCATGATAAGGAGAAAGATATTTTCATATTTAGTACTTTTCTTCTACAAAAACTCAAGTTTAAAAACTCAAGTTATCTTTTTAAGTTTGTTCTGTTTTTATCAAAATATTAAAATTACCAAAAAATATTTAAACTTTCTTTATGATGAAAATGTCTTTTATTTAAAAAATTGCCTTTTTAAAAATAGAAAGTTTTCCAAAAAGTGCATATTGCATATTTTCCTTGTGGGTCGATATTCAAGTCTTAATCAAAAAGTCCTATATTACTTGATAATGATACGTATACTTGCGTAGTATCCCAATATATATAAATTAAAAGTTAAATTATTATTTTTCTTCAAGATCAAGTTTTTGGTTTTGTTGCAAAATAAGGAAATATAACTGAAAAAATATAATCAGAATTACTGTTATACTGTTGCATATAAGCAATTTCGGGATCAAGTTTTCGGCGTCATTGCCGGGGAAGTAAAGTGAAAATTATAAAGAAACTATTGATTTAAAAGCAATTTTCTATTTTTAGAAAGACTTATTTAAAATTTAAGTTATTGTATTTTATTTTGTGTTGTATTTTATTTTGTTGTATTTTATTTTGTGTGTGTTTAGTTTAGTTTTATTTTATGTTAGTGCATGCGTAGTTCAGGTTCTGGAAGACTAGTACCCGACGATTCTGAATTAGAGAGAACTATTAAAAAAATAAAAAAAAAACAAAAAAATTAAAAATCTTGAAAAATAAAAAAAAAATTACAGAAACAACAAACCAAAATTATCAAAATGCTGAAATTCATTAAGATTTTAAACCTTTAAGAGATTATGCCAACCCTATTATAGATGAACTTCATTGTAGTATTCAAAAACCTACTGTAGTGGCTAATTCATTTGAGCTTAAACCTGCTATTATTTAAATGGTATCAAAATAATCAATTTGGGGGATCACCAACTGAAGATCCAAATTTACATATTGCCAATTTTCTAGAATTGTGCGCTACATTTAAATATGATGGTGTATCAGATGATGACATAAGACTTAGGTTGTTTTCTTTCTCACTAAGGGATAAAGCTAAGATGTGGTTGAATTAGTTAGCACCCAGATCTATCAGAACTTAGGGTGATTTAGCACAAAAATTCCTTGCTAAATATTTTCCACCATAAAAACTGCTAAGCTTAGAAACAATATTACATATTTTAATTAGTTTGAAAGGGAATCTATTTATGAAGCATGG
>NW_018220299.1:0-2773 GCF_001263595.1 Phalaenopsis equestris
CTGTTCGAGGTGATCCTTCTTGAGGCAGTCGCTGGATAGATTGACTACTTTGTTTCTGAGCATACCATGATGAAGACTGGAGAGGATCTTCTGCATATATCTTCATTGGCCGCTTTCCTTTGTCGATGGTTGCTACTATTCCTGAATTATTTTCGAACAATCTGGTCACCTTAGCCTTTTTGTGTGGCTCCATGTGCTTCTTCATTTCTTCTTGAAGACTGCTGGCTTTACTGAGTAGCTTTTTGAAGGATTTGATGGTGAGTCCCTTAAGCATGAAAGCTACTGGCCCATGAATGCTTTTGAATAGAATCTCAATCACATGATGTTCCTGTACTTGAGGTTCACATTTCATGCTAAGTTTTCTCCACCTCAAAATATAGTCCACCAAAGTTTCAGTAGGCTTTTGTTTTTTCATCATGAGCTCTCCAATAGACACATGATTTTGCCCCCTGACAAATATTTTTACAAACAACTGTTCCAACTCGGAAAATGTTTTAACTGACCCATTGGGCAAGTCAACGTACCAGGCAATTTCTGACAAGCTACTGACGAACTGCTGGAAGAGTAGAGCTTTACTATTCCTCGTGTTGCCACAGCTGGCTCGGAAATGTGTTATATGCTGTCTGGGATTCCCAGTCCCATCAAATATCTTAAAGTTTGGGGCCACAAAACCCTTAGGAAAAGGCACGACATCAAATTCCTCTAGGTAAGGTCCACCCTTATTTTGGGTTAAGGCATCCCGTACTTGTTCAACCGTTTGCTTGAATTCCTTTTCTGGTATAGAACTTGATGGAGAATCCTTTCTATGTTGCTCGTCTATGTTTTCTGAAGCAACCTCTCTTCTTTCATCTATGATGTGTATAATTTCTGGCTGATTTATCTCTGGAGAAGCCAATTGTGACGCTTGTGATTGCCCCTGAATACTGGCCACCATGGTTGTAGCCATTTCTTATATTCTTTTCTCCAGTAGGCTAACTTGTTCATCCCTTAGGAGGATAGCCCTACACAGCTCATCTACGACATTCTTTTCGGTGTGAGGTTGAGCCTCGAGTGCAGATGTGGAGGCTCTGACATTAATTACATGGACTTTCATGAAATCTTCCACCAGGTAATCATTGTAATCAAAATTTTCCTCATCACTATCGATAAAAACTTTGTGTTCTCGAGCCAACTCGAAAATCTTGATTCTGAGCTTTTCAACTTTTTCTTCGATTATTAATTCCTTAATCACTTTAAGATCTGGAGAACCCTGATTAATCTCCTCTTCTTGTTCCTCCATCTCGTTAGCTATTGTTGTGATGATGATAGATATTTCAAACCCTGGATTCATTCCATGTTCTTGTCCCGCGGGCCAACCAAACTGTATCGGTGCAGCGACGTTGAGTACCCATACCTTTTTCTTTTTCGACGATGATGCCTCATGACAGACTGTCTTAGTAGAAACATCAGTATGTCAAGGGAAAGTATGCTCCCCGTGGTGTAGACCGGTAACAGTGCCAGGTAATCGTCTTGTCTTTGCCTTCGGGATTGTAGGAATATCTCCATAATGGGTGACGGGTAAAATTTTCGAACCAAGTCTCGACTTAACCGTTTGACGGCCTGCAGTCCAGGTGGCGGTATAATCAGTAGTAATCACTGCAGTATCAATTCTATTCCCTAAACGGAACAAAACAGGGATGCGAGTAGGTGACACTCCAGTTATCTTGTGAGACTGTCTGGAGGACTTGACGTCCTTCAAAATTTCCTTCTTCATGTAAGGGGAAATTGCATGTCCCACTCGTTTAAGTAACTCGCTAACTAAACATCCTTCTTTGGCAGCTAGCCTTTTGAAAACTGCACTAACTCGGGTGATAGGAGTGAACTTCTTTCTCTCCTCATTATGTCCATGAAGTGGTGGTAATGCGACGGTGATTTTTCGGATACTCTCGTATCCATCAGTATCCTTCAGAGGATGGAATCTACTCCCTCATAGGAGCTGATAAATTTCTGGTAATCTTCTTCATCTTGATGAGGTTCCTCCTCAATGGGTGTCTTCTCAAGAGCCTGGGCTTTTATGGCCCTCTGAACTCATCTGTTACGATTCCTTTTTTGGGTTTAGGTCAGTGGTACAATCCTTGAGCTTGATCCAATTTCAAACACGGTGGTGGGACAGTTAATCCCTCAGTCAGATCCTTAATAATCATTACTTTTTTGCCCTTAGCACCAGCAGGGATAGCAGGTTTGGCGGGTGCCGTAACGACATTAGCTTTGGCCTTCTTGCAGACAGGGAAGTCTTGAAGGTAGTTCAATTTGAATTCTGCAAAAGGTTCCTGTATTTTTGGAGCGGCAATCTTCATCACTACGACGGGGCTTTCCCGATGATGACCTTAGATCTTCAAATCCGGCTCCAAATTTGATGGTAAGAGTGAGGTTATGAGCTTCGTGGCTGGTTGGCAACTTGCAGGAAAAGGTCAGCGATGGGTAGGCCATTGCAGCAGGATTTAAAACAAAAAGTTTAAGGGTTAGCTATATGGGAAAACCTCGTAATTTTTAGTAAAAACACTGAAAGTATAGGTTGATCTATAGACCAGGCGGGTCTTAATTTATGAGTATTTTAAAATTTTGTTTTAGAAAAATCAAGAGGTGGAAAATTTAATTAATATAATAAAATTTTAAAGTGTGCACCGCACAATGCGATTTGGTATAATTTGCAGAATAGCAAATCAAATTTGGAAGGGAGATGTGAAGTATTTTAGGAGCCAGTGCAGGACCCATTTAGTGGCAGACAATGCCT
>NW_018220299.1:2783-5449 GCF_001263595.1 Phalaenopsis equestris
AACTAGTCCACCGACACACCTATTGGGGGTCCGACCCCACATAAAAAATTTAAAGAGTCCTTAATGGCCTCTTGAACCCCTCTGTTCAAAGATGGTTGAACAGATAGTCCTGAAGTCCAAGGAGTTAACTATACTTTCCCAAAACAGAAATGGGTAAAGTATGCCAACGGAAGAAGGGTAATTTGTTCCAAGAGAGACATGGACACATTACTGATGTGCAAATATAATATTTCTTGATTTGTATGGAGAGAAAAGCTTATCCTCAGCAGAGTCGCCGGAAGCTGTCGGTGCTATTTTTGGTTGGAGGGGTTGCCCGTAAGAAGCGTTGTCGGCCGCTTGAATTGAAATCACGTTGCCCGCTTCGGATAGACATTGAAGTATGAAATCAAGCTGACCCCATAATTTTCATAGTTTAAAATAAAAGAGCAATGTACCTCAAACCCTGTATCTATCCCGAAGGATAAACACAAGACTTGAGGATGATGCTCAATCAAATAAACTAAGGAAAGTATGACGTCTGTCTGGTCTGCAAAACCTTTGTATTTGCCGACAAGTTTCCCCTATTTAATATAAAGGATTAAGTAGGGTTTATATTAAGGTGGGTTCGGACATGCTTCCTATAAGGGCGTTTTAAATGGTAAGAATTTTCAATGAGATCGAACGTAGAGGTGAAAGAGGTGTGAAAGTGGAATAGTTCAAGTTTAGAACATTTGTTGTAGAGTCCAAAGGAGGAAGAACTAGGGGATGTCATGGATCCAGAGGATAACCTCGGTGACTTGGTGACTTCCCAAGCTACCCTATGGTCTGGCTTCAAATTTTAGAAGAAATATTTAGTTGTTTCAACCTATCAATTTTATTAGTTAGGGCTTACATTCGTATGAAATGATCACACAAACAGTCTGAAAGATGTGAGGATTTAGGTCATGACAAACGACAACCTCGGAGTCCTAAGACGAGTTAGGGCTTATATTGTATAACATGGCTATGCAAAGGCCTAAAGATGATGTGAGGATTTACGTTGCATAAACAAGCAACCTCAAAGTCCTATGCCTTTGTTGTTTAAGTTTAAGGAAGGAAGATTGGTTTAGCTGGGGAAGATGGACAAGTTTTGCTTTTGAAGATGGTCGTGCTGCCCACCATGCTAGCTCCAAGCTCCTTGTCGTGACAAGTTCGAGTTTTCTAGTGTGTCAAGTATGATGTCAAGTCATATGACCCTATGGTTGTAGTTACTTAAACTTTATGGGGGCATGCTAAGGTTAATTAGAGCGACACCAGTTAGGATCCTACGGTTCCTTCGTTCTGACACTAGTATTTTCTATTGGATTCACTCAGTCCAAATGAACTTATTAAACTCAACTTTAACTTAATGATTTCATAATTTCATTTAGACCGTGGGAAGCCTCGTTAACCACCGTAGGTTACCTCCTCCCAGGATTCCCGATCATCCAATAGAGACTTCTTAATTTAGTTGAAGTTTTGGTTTTTGTGTGATGTTTGTGATAAAATTTTCAGTTGTTTTATATTTTGAATGTTGTGGCGGTGAATTTTATCTTGGTTGATTTTTAATTTTGGTTTTGGTTATGTGGTTGTCCTGATGGTTTTAGTTTTCATGCAGGGTGACATCTTTGTTTAAAATGCAAATTTGCAGGTATAAATGTACAGTATGAAAGTACAGAAGGACAACGCTGAAAACTATAAAAGTGTACCTGGCGAGTCTTCTCGTTCCACCACCTGAAACTTAAAATGCATGTTAAGGCAGTTTATGAAGAGCAGGAAAAGTAAGTTCTGGTGGTTTTCCTAATCCTATGTCATATTTTGGTGAGTCCTTAAAATTTTAATTAAGGATGATTTCATTGAGCGAAGATTATTAAGTTTAATAGGTCTTTGAGGTATCCAACAAGTTAGGAGGGGGAAGCAGGTCCGTGCCTCCCTCTCACCAACTGGTGAAAAGCCTCGAGTCCATTTAAACTTATTATTTTGCTTAAAATTCATCCTATAAATACCCTTAATGCTCGGTGAGCATTGATGTCTCAATTATCTCTAAGAATATGATTATCCCTAAGAGTAAGGTAATTATCATCCCTAATTCAATTTAAGAATTATGTGGGTGAAGACCCTTAAAGAGGCAAGTTTAAGAGACTTAGACAAATTTTGACTTGGGCTTGTAGTGTTTAAAAAATATTTTAATGATGTTTACTTTTCTTATCCTTAAATAAATGAAACTTGTTACCAAGCCCTTAAGATTTTGGTGAGTATCTTAATCATTGCAAATGAAATTGACTTATAAGTGACGGTGATGATTCATGTTTTTTTTTCATCAAGTAAGGGTATTAAATTAGTGAGTTATTAACACCCAAAATCATACTCTTAAATCTAGGATCATTTAATCGGCTAGACTCCCAAATTTATGTAATTTAAGTAAATTGCAAATTTATCTTTTTTAATTAGCACAAGTGAGGGTTGTTTCTATTAGTTAACCCCTTGTGTTTCAAACATCCAAATATGTTAATTAGAATCAAAGATTTCCCATTTCCCTTTCTGAAATTAGGCCTAAATGTTAATTAAGGCTAAATTTCCAAAATTACACATTTGCCCCTAAGGCTCTAACACCTCATAATTTGTCAAATTCAATTCAAATGACTTTGAAATTTTTATCCTACCTCATT
>NW_018220299.1:5482-11016 GCF_001263595.1 Phalaenopsis equestris
TTAAAATTTAATTTATCTATATAATTATTTTTAATGCAAAAATAAGATTTTTCAAAGAAAATTCCTAACTTGACCAAGATAAATCCTAATTCTTTTAAATTTTTACTAGAGATAAACCTAAACCAGAGTAACCTTTGGACCAAATTTCAAGATTTTTTTAATTTTATTTGAATTTTAAGAATTATTTTAAGCTATAGGGAGTTTATTAATTAGAAAATATTTTAAATGTCAAAAATTAAGTTTTATATTTTTATTAAATCTCTATAATGTCAAGGGACATATAGAAACAAATTTCATATTTTTTGATTTTTTTTGAATTATTGGAATTATTTTAGTAAAAATCCATTTTTAGCCTTTAAAAGTTATTTTAAGCTTCAAAATTCAATATCTTTATTTAGAAAATTAGAAAAATTATCCCAATTATTCCTAAATTCTTAGGAAGAAATTTAGAACATTTCCATGAATTTTATTATTTTTGTGATTTTTATGGATTTTTAATTATTTAAATATTTAAAAATAGACTAAAAATCAATTTTTCATTTTCAATACCATTTTTTTTAGAAAATACCTCTAATCATAGAGAACTCCAAAAACTAAGTTTTATAATTTTTTAAGTTATATTTTAATTATTAAAATTCATTTTAGTGCCAAAAATGTTAATTAACTTGAAAAATTAATTTAAGTTATCAAATGAATTTAAAGACTTTGAAATTTTTATGGTGAGTTCTCTGTAACTTATATAACAGTGGAGAGCAAAAATCAAGTCATTTAAATGTTTATATCTTTCAAAATTAATTATCTTGTTGATTTAGTGTTTGTGGAAATTAGGTGCATTTTAAATGACTTGAATCATGAATAATTTTTTTACTCCTCTGATCATAGTGAACTTCCAAAATTTTCTTGGAATTTTCTAATCAACATGCTAATTATCATAATTTATTTATGCAAATAATAGACATAAACTTGAAAAATATGGATCTCTGTCTAGGGACCTCCTCTGACTTTGAAAAAATTAGAAGATATCCTTTAAGATAGAGGCAACAACATGCTAAAATTTCAATCTATGGTGATATGCCTATATGCATGGAAAATCAAAAGACTCAAAATAGTGTTTAATTAATTAAAAACAAAACATGCATCAAATGGTATTTAAACTATTTTCACATTGTTCTCCTCTATTCACTGAGCAAGAGGATATTTTTATTTTATTTTTGTTATTTTTCTACACCAAGATATGAATTTTTTATGTTAGGGATCATTTTCTGATTTTTTTAATTCCCTATTTATCTATTTAAACGCGTGATGCTGACTGTATCTTCGGTAGCTCCGAAGGCACGCGTAGCATGCTCTGGTTGGACACCACCATCCACGTAACTGCTGACTCGGGCCGCTGTTCATATATGGAAGCCCTGTACGGCTCAATCTCCTCCGTCCATCCGATACACGCGCGATTGGACGGCTCCCCGTCATCGTCCCTGATAGAGTCCATAATCTTCCACACTAAAACCCTAAGATCTCAGCCTACGCTTAACCAAATCACCTCGAGTTTGATCATATCGACTTGTCTAAGTGAGACGAACATATCCATATGGTAATCATGCAATTAAATTAAGCCTAATCAAATAGAGAATCACAATAGGCTCGGGAGGAGGAGAGGTTCAATAGCTTGGCTCTGAGAAGGGCAACCTTGATCAGACCTTGATCAGAGATGCTCGGCACATTTGTTGGGGTCCAAGGAGGCTAAGGATTAAGCCTCTGGCAGTGGTGTAAGGTCTAAGTATGAATTCAGCCAAGATCAATTTCAGTTGTTGGTCTAGAGCTATTTTAGAGTCTCTGTGGAAGGGGAATTTGATGGGGCTTCTCATTCTTTCTCTGTGGTGAAGGTGTGAGTGAGTTTAATTTGATTTTTATTGAGTGTGGAAGTGTGGAGAGCTCTGTCCTGGTTTTAGGCAGAGATTCAAGCTCAAAATTGGGCTTCAGCAAGGGGATTCAGGGCAATGTGGTAAATGGATTGCACTGAGGATGTCTCAAAGAGGCTTTTGGATCAATTTGGGTAAGTCTCTCATAGGAAATTTCATCTCTCCTCCCATGTCCGTGGAGGGGAGCTTTTATAAAAAATAGCTTAAGGCTTGCTTCCATGGCCAATTGGGGGTGGGGGGTGAAATATACTGCCTAAGTGGAGGGAAGAGAGGCTCCAACAATTAATTTGGATGAGGTGGCCTCTAGGTTTGAATTGGGTTTAATCCCATGGAGGTGGCTCTTGGTTTGGCCATTTCCTAGCAACTAGGCCTACCAGCCAGCCATGGAAGGTGGCCAGAGAGGTCAGGGACCTCAGGGGAATATGTCACAGCAATTTAATGTGTTTAGGCTTTATTTTGGCAAAAATATCCTAAGCTTAAGCAAATATGGAATGAAATCCCTTAATTTAGGGAACCTTTGGTCAATGCCTTAGTTTATGTGGCTTTTAGAGGTTTAGGCTAACCACTAGCATCCAACTAATGGCTGTGGAGTCATTAATTTGGTGACTTTGGGGTAGTTAGGCCATCTTTAGTGCATGGTTCAATGTGGGTTCAAGTGATCAAAGCTTGGGTTTGGGCTAGGCTAGCCATGTCAATTGGCCCAATTGATTGATCAAAATTTTGTAGATGATTTTTATTAAGATTTTTGGTAAAGAATTAAAATGACTTTGAGTTCAATTGGAGGGTCAATTTGGAGGTTTTTAAAATTTGGTCAATTTGGGCATGTTGGGCTAGACTTGGGTCTAGGTTGGGTTAGCCTTAGGATAAGTCCAAATGGAATGGTCCAAAGGATTAAGGGAGATGTTTTGAAGATTTTTCATGAAGGAATAGAGTGGAAATTTTGGGGCTAAGGCCATCAATTTGGTGAGATTTTGAGACATGGCCAATTTGGGGCAAATTTGGGGCTTTTTGGACTTAGGTTTGGCCATGAGTTCAATTTGGTGGAACCAAGTCATGGGGCCAAAATTGGGGTTTTGATCTAAATCAAAATTGGGTTCAAATAATGGACCAATTGGGCTTAGATTTGGTTTACTTTGGTCACATTTAGGGTGAATTTTAGTTTGAGATTGAAATTTTGGGAGATTGTGATCAAATTGATGGACATTTGAGGTAGATTTGGGGGAAAAAATGGGTCTTTAGAAGGCAATTTGGGGGTTTTGGTCAAAGATGATCGAATTGGCCAAATTGGGTCATTTGGTAGTTGAGGAAAATAAAACTAAGAATATTTCAAAGGTTTTGGGAATTTTTTGGATTTTTTTGGAATTTTTGGAATTTTGGGCTAAGGAGGGGTATTTTTGTAATTTGGCAAATTTTCGTTATTTTGGGTAGTTAGGGTGTTTTCAAGGTGTTTGAAATGTTTTTTGAACCAATTTGCGTATTTTGGCTAAATTTGAGAATTTTGGCCAAATTTAGGTTCCCAAGGGTATCTAGGTAATTTGGGAGAGTTTAGGGGCAAAATGGTAGGTTGGGTATCTTGGTAGAGTGGGAGTCCCAACCACCATCAATAAGCCATGGACCAATGAAAACCCCATTTTAGGTCCTCTATGTAGTGGTCTTAGCTAAACCCTAGCCTAGGACTAGTGGGTTTAGGGGACCACCTGCATGAGTCTCCCAAAAGTATCAAGGGACCAAAGCCTAGAAGCTTAAATTTTGGATTGTGAGTGATTATCTTAAGCCCTAGGCCAACACCCAGGGTCAACCCTAAGGTCCAGCAATCTTAAGGGTGACTCATCTTGAGTTTCCTCATAATGACCCCACCTACTAAGTGCTGGAGGTTAGGACCAATATGTGGAATTTCAAGTTGAGTAGAGAAGAGTTTGGAATTTCTAATGGTGAGGGTTCCTTTTCTAATTTTCTAAGAATAGTCAATAGGAAAGTCCTATGGCTAGACCTTAGGCTACTTACGTTGAAAAATTAAACCTCAACCAAAAGTGATGTCAACATGAAGCAAAAGAATTCATGTAGCCAACCCCACGTAGTGGGATTAAGGCTTTGTTGTTCTTGTTGTTGTAGATATGGAGGAAGATAAGGAAATTACTATCATTTTAGGAGAACCATTCCTTGCTATTAGAAGAGCTTTGATAGACGTTCATAAAGGAGAACTAACCATTAGAGTTAGTGGTCAAGAGATTACATTTGAATATTACAAAATCAATGAGATGCCCTGCAAAATAGCAAGAGATGGAATGATTCAGTGAATATTAATGAATATTTAAGCCATGAATATTTCAAGAAGACATTCAAAAAAGAATTTTGAAAAGGAATATTTGAAATATCAAGATGAGGATAAAATTCAAAATGAATCTAGTGAAGTGAGTAAAAAAGATTTAGATTATGTTTAGAAAAAATTTCAATTGTTAGGCTCTACAGAAAGTAATAATAATTTGATTTCATTTATTGAGAAACCACCTAAACTAGAATTGAAAACACTCCTTACAGATTTGAAGTATGTATTTTTAAGAGATTTATCTACATTACCAGTTATAGTATCCTCATAATTGACTGATACACAAGAAAAATAATTTTTGGAAACATTGAGAAGATATAAAAGAAGCCTTTGGTTGGACATTAGTTGATAATAAAGGAATTAGTCCTTCAATTTGTATGCATAGAATTTTATTGAAAGATCAACATAAACCAAGAGTTGATCCTCGTTGATCCTCAAAGGAAAGCTGATCCTCAAAGGAGAGTAAATCCTATGATGAAAGACTTGTTAAGAAAGAGATTTCAAAATGGTTAGATGCTGGAATACTATATCCATTTTCAGACAGTGCTTAGGTTAGTCCAATTAACTGTGTTCCAAAGAAAAGAGGTGTGACTGTAGTGAAAAATGAGAATAATGAATTAATACCAACAACACAAGTCATTGGATGGTGGATCTGCTTAGATTATAGAAAATTAAACACAAGTCATTGGATGGCGGATCTGCTTAGATTATAGAAAATTAAATTTTTCCACTAGAAAGGATCATTTTCTTTTACCCTTTTTGGATCAAATGTTGAATAGATTGGCTAGGCACATATATTTTTGTTTCCTAGATGGATATACCAGTTATCATCAAATACCTATTTCTCTTGAGGATCAAGATCTCTTGAGGATCAAGAGAAAACAAGAGAAAACAACATTTACTAGTTCTTATGGAACATTTGCTTGTCAGCGAATGACCTTTGGATTATATAATGCACCTGGAACATTTCAAAGAAGTATGATGTCAATTTTTTGTGATTTAAGTGAAAAAGGGATTGAAATCTTTATGGATGATTTTTCTGTATGTGGAACTTCATTTGAAATATGTATGAATCATTTAAAGAAAGTTCTAGAATGATGTGAAAACACTAATCTCATATTAAAATGAGAAAAATGTCAATTTAAGGTTGCAGGAGAAATTGTGCTTGGGCATAAAAATCCAGAAAATGACTTGGAAGTAGATCCTGCAAAAATTCAAGTTATATTAAACCTACCTCCACCTACTACAATAAGGGGAGTTAGGAGCTTTTTAGGACATGTTGGGTTTTA
>NW_018220300.1:0-266 GCF_001263595.1 Phalaenopsis equestris
CGATGAAACTGCTGGAGCAGATTCCCAACGTGGCTATCTATTAGATTCCTTGGATATATAATACGCATGCCGATGCTCTAGCAAAACTCGCTAAAGAATTGGCATGTCCCCCGGAGGATTCCATAGAAATCACAGTACAGGGCAGACAAGTTCTATCCAAGATTGACATGGAAACCCTACATAAACTAGGAAAAGAAGAAGACACAATAAATGAGATTGTAAATATCAACGAAGATTGGCGGAAGCAGTTAATAGAATATTTGCAT
>NW_018220300.1:466-2932 GCF_001263595.1 Phalaenopsis equestris
AGCGAAAAAATGTCATCAGTGCCAGATACACGGAGTGGTCTTACACCAACCACTGAATGTGCTACACCCAACTATTGCCTCGTGGCCATTCGAGTGTTGGGGTACGGATATAGTGGGTCCGATAGATCCTCCATCTTCCAAAGGGCATAGATTCATACTCGCAGCAACAGATTACTTTTCTAAATGGGCAGAAGCAGTTCCACTACGAGAGGTTACGGCTCAGCATGTCCTACAGTTCTTCAAAGACCAAGTTGTTTATCGTTTTGGTGTACCGCGAAGAATTATCTCTGATAACGGGACAACTTTCAAGAGCACAAAAATCAACAATTTTGTCAAAAAACACGGGATAGACTGGAGATACTCCACAATTTATTATCTGAAAGCAAATGGATTAGCTGAAGCCTTCAACAAAACACTTGTACAAATTTTGAAGAAAATACTCAATGAAAATAAACGAGACTGGCACAATAAACTGCTGGAAGCTCTGTGGGCCTACCGAACGACATTCAGAACTCCCACTCAATGTACACCTTACATGCTCGTGTACGGGTCAGAGGTCATACTACCATTAGAAATACAGTCGCCATCTCTCAGAATCACTATTGCAAACCAACTTACAACTGAAGAAAATGTAAAACTCAGACTTGAAAAACTTGAAAGTCTCGAAGGGAAACGTCTACAAGCATAACAACATCTGGAGCTATACCAAGCAAAGATGATACGAGTTCATGACAAACTGGTTCGCCCAAGGACATTTAAAATTGGTGACCTGGTCATTGTTCTCAAAAGGCCTATTCTTGCACGTCGCAAGAATGGTGAAAATTTTGAGCCAACTTGGGAAGGACCATTTGTCATTGAGAAGGTCTACGCCGGAGGAGCTTACCAACTTATCAATTCTTAAAGAGAAAGGCCTATGCTTCCAATCAATGGATGATACCTGAAGGCCTACTACACAACATGACGACGCTTGCCGCTGTTAGTTTGTCGCGTACATATGAAAATTTTTTTTGTGAACTTCAGATAAGTTCTGGGGTTATTTATATGGCTTGAAAATTTTATGACCAGCCAGATAAATTTTTTTTTATATCAATATCAAAAATTAATGAAAATTTTTAGTATCACATATTACATCTGTTCTTTTCTACATATATATTTACAAGATAAAATATACGTTAATTGAACTATGTTTTGTTCTGATTCATAAGCAATTCAAACTCACTGGTATCCCCCTGTTAATTTAAAGGAGGAGATGTCTGGATCGCGACTGATTTTTGCTTTCAAAGATGGTTTGAACCTTGCTTTTAACAAAGATGAGATACCGCAAGACGGAATAATTGACTTTGATATGAAATTTGATGATGTTAATATAGAATATGAAAATCCACTAATGGATGCTCTCGAAGAACGAGAAAAAGAGGGATTGCCCTCATTACTCAAATTCAGCACTAGGATTCTCCCTTCCTCAAAAGGGAAAGAAATCATCGAAGAACAAGATCAAATGGAGGGGCCAAGCCGTCGTCTGCCCTCCATGGTGGCTAATACAGCAGGACATTTGATAATTGCTGATGAAGAGAAAATACCTTTCGCTTCGTTGCGGAGAACTCAGCGAAGAAATGCTGACCGAAAAAGACAAAGAGCTCTAGCCAAAGCCAGGAAAGAAAAAGAAAAGTTGTTTGCAATCCCAGAGGGGTACATGTATAATGTCAACATGAAGGAGTCTTCTGATAGTCTGCCGTTGACAGAAGAGGAAGTACAATCTGTATGGTGTCCGGAACCATCACCAGTATGGGTCTACTCTAATGCTAGTTCGGTTTGTTCTACTTGTCATTCCACAACACTTGGACATGGACAGTCTGCGGGAGCATTTGTAGAATGTCCACATTGCAATGTTCTACATTTAGAATAATATTGTAATTATGATGATTACTTATCAGCTAATGAACTGATAAGATATGATGATCTGACGATAGATGATGCAAATACAATTCAACATTATCCATGGGATTTCTATCATGCGCCAGCACAAGTTGAGGGGATATAATCCGATGGAGCATAACCACCACTGACATGGCAACCGATTATTGATAATCGGATTAATGATGAAGCACATTATCCAGCAAATCCAAGCAATGTTGAGCTTACAAAGATCCATAACGTTAAATGTAATGTTTTTGAACATTTCGAAATAGTTGATGGAGAATATGTCAATATTCTGGAAGGATTGGAATTATACACAGAAGTCTTCTCTCTCACAGAACAACGAGAGGAACTTGATTGTGTGTTTGATCTTCAAATCATATGCAAAGCAGGGTTGCTATCTGGAAGAACATATTCAAAGCCTAAAAAATGGATGAGAAGCAAGGCTCGCATCACGATAAAAAGTGGTTGTTGTTATAATTATAAAATAGATCGACAACAAAATCTACCGGGAATTTTACAACATGAGCAGGTGGAGCCAATGCCACC
>NW_018220300.1:6814-7227 GCF_001263595.1 Phalaenopsis equestris
AAGCCACCTCAGCCCAAATTGAGCTGAGGGATCCTCTGCTTGACACCTAAGCAGTGGGGCTAACCCTTCCATTGGCCAGCTAAGCCTTCCCTTAGCCAATTTCTATAAAATCCACCCCAACGGCCATGAATAGTGTGTGGTAAAAAAAAATTTCACTAAGGCTTAGCAAACTCTTCAGAGAGCTTACCTAGGAGACCCTTAGCACATTTCAATCCACTTCCCCCTCTTCAATCCACTTCCTCAATCCACTTCCCCCTCTCAAATCCACCATGGCAGTCCAATTTTGAACTTGAATTCCTGCTCGAAACCAAGAAAAATTCTAATCTCAATCTACATAGCACCAAATCCCCAATAGATTGGCCCTACACCTTCACAACAGTGAAATAAGCCAAACCCCCATTAAGCCAAACCCC
>NW_018220300.1:7264-7482 GCF_001263595.1 Phalaenopsis equestris
CCAGCCTCTACCATAACTCTCAACCAACACCCAAAGCCGGCCTTGATCAAAATCATACATAGGATTTACACCAGAGCCAGAGGCTTCATCCCTAAGCTCTTTGGGATCTAACGAAGGTGTGAAGAATCTCTGATTGAGGCTACACCTCTCGGAGCAAAGGTATAACTCACTTACTCTCCCGAGCCTTCGCGAGCTCTACATTTACAATGGCTTGATTT
>NW_018220300.1:8152-8677 GCF_001263595.1 Phalaenopsis equestris
TGCTCAGTGAACAGAGGAGAACCATGTGGAATTGTTTTCACATTAATTTGATGCATAAATTATTTTTAAAAAATGAATTAGGTTTAGGGGTTTTTCAATTCTCCATTCATATTGGATTATCATCTTAACCCCAAATTTTTATATGTTGTAGCCTCTGTTTAGGTGCATAATTTGAGCATTTTTCCAAAGAATAGAAGATCTCTATATAGAGATCTTAATTTTCTAAGTTTTGATGTATTTTCTATTAAAATAATTATAGAAAATTGTATGTATCTTAGAAAATTCTACCAAAACTCATGTAAGTTCCTTATGGCCAGAGTAGTCTTAGGGAATAATTTTATGATTTTTAAGAATCAAAACATCACTTTTTTGAGCAAACTCTAATTTCCCTAAAACATTTAATTTGAAGCACACAGAGCTCAAATCATTTTGAGATCATTTAATATTTTTAATTGATTTTTAAAAGTGACCATCAAATTTGAAACTTAAATAATTTTTAAAAATAAAAATATAACTCCAAAAATT
>NW_018220300.1:8913-9250 GCF_001263595.1 Phalaenopsis equestris
TCCAAAAATATAAAACATATTTTTTAACATATAAAGTATTTTATTTTTATTAAAGTCCCCAAAACTTCAATTAATTTTAATAAATCACAGAAAATTCAAAAAAATTATGAAATTTTGGCCAAATGACTTTCTGGCCTAGGGCTAGCTCACATAAAAAGTTCAAGTGATTAAGAGTTGTTTTGATCACATTTTGGAATTTTCTTTGAAGATGCATGTTTTTGCATGAAAATAATTATATGAATTAAATTAAATTGTGAAAATTCACATTTTCTCCTCTGATGTCTTAATTGACCTATCAGTAGGGTTACATAAAAATTTCAAAGTCATTTGACTTAAA
>NW_018220300.1:10571-30277 GCF_001263595.1 Phalaenopsis equestris
CGATGGAATCGTGGGATCTTGACCGGTGTTGCTTTAATCAACTTTAATATTCCTATAATAAAATTTAAAGAACTTTAACCATAGGGTCACCTGATTTGACATTATAACCAAATGACCTAGAAAACTTGAACTCTGCTACAACGAGGAGCTTGGAGCTTACATGGTGGGCAGCCCGGCCATCTTCAACAGCAAGAGGATCTACACTAATACATCCCTTCCTTAGCTTTAAACAACAAAGCCATATGAATTCGAGGTTTTTTGCCTAGTGCAACATAAATCCTCAACATAATTTTAGGCCTTTGTACAACCATATTGTATAATATAAGCCATAAACTCATCTTAGGACTCCGAGGAAGTCATTTGTCACGATTTAAATCCTCACATCTTCAAGGTTATTTGTGTTGATTGCTTCACACAAATGTAAATCCCTTAGGTTTAGTCTCTAAATCCGTTGTTAGGCTGGGAAGACACTAGCTCTCACTCCAGAACTCTCACTTCCCTTCCTCTGAAGGCTAACTCTCGCTTTAGTTCTTAAACACTAAGATCAAATTAGAATTTTAGTCTCTCACCCTAAAATCTTCAATTCTTTGCCCAATAATATATATTTCCCTATTTATTTGCACCCAATTCCATGAACAAAACACTCAATGGAATCAAATGTGATTCTCACTTTGCTGTGAAACTCATACTCCATTTCCCGGATAATATGTTTCACAACAAATGTTAACAATTCAATTGGCCAAATCAAAAAGTAAATTAAGAATTGAGTGAAAAAATCATCACAATTTTTTTTATATTTTAAAATTGGCACATCTAAATTATCTCTTCATTTCACCATATCTCGGAGTAGAGAGAAAGACAAAGAAAACAACTCAGACCTCATGAGAAAGATAAGACAAAATACAAATTTCATAAATAAAATAAAGTTTATACAATAATAATAAACAAACACCACTTATCTTTAACTCTTTCTTAAAGCAAATCCCTTGTAGCTCCTCTTGAACTCTTTCTCTCTTTACAAGACTCTTGATTCTCTCTTCAAAGATGTAAGGAAGAAGAAGTCTCTCACTTCTCTCTCTTCCCGACACAAATCTTAGGAGAAATCACACTTAGACTCACCACACTAAACAATACACACAATGGAACACTTAAGAAGGCTCAATGGCACATTACCCCCCCCCCCCCCCACACCTCAGCCCTTATCCAAATTTATCAAATCTTTTAGAAATTTGCCCAGCACCTACATTGGGGCCGTCGACACCCACAATGGGGACGTCAGTGCCCGTGGTCTAAATAAATTCTTGTGCTCTCTATCAAATGGTGTCGTCGGTGCCCCTAATATTTTGGACTCCTCCTTCATGTTGGCACCATCGGCGTCCTTGCTAGCGCCATCGACACTGAGTTTTTCTTCCAAAATATCATTTTAACTTCAAATTCCATTCTTTTTTACTTCCTTTTTGCTTCAAGTGCTAAAAATCATCAACCTGCAATAAAACAGTAAAAAATACCTTCCATTAAAGTGCAATATCACCAAAAATGAGTATAAAATATAGATCTAAAAATGCATATATTTTTTATGTATCAAAATCCCTCAAACTTACTTCTCCTCAAGTAACTCCTTTACTACATAAAAAATATGACTTATAGTAAAGAATTTAACTTCTAGATTTCCATATTTTGGTTTACTAAATATCATAGCATAACTTAAGAAAAATTTAAAATAACTCAAGTTAATACTAAAGATATAAGAATATCTAGCAGTCAAGTCTAAGATTTCTGATTCTCTATTCTTTTTAGGGAAAACTGGAAATTGTTATATTAAAGCCACTTAGAATATCCATATGAAGAAGAACTTCATGAGAACTTTATTATTAAATATGGTAATATTTAAATACAACTTTAAAGAATGTAGTCAAGCCTTCTTCCTTAAGTGGATTCAAGTGAAGCCAATTTTTTATTAGGCATCTCCTCAAGCTTCTCACATATTATTCTTTTCTTTTCTTTTTCTTTTCTTTTTCTTTTCTTTCAGGATCATTTTTAATTCTTTCTCTTCTTTTCTTTTTTTGTATGTGAGAATTACTATATCTAGATAGCCTTTAATGATTTTGAACTTCATTATCCCCTTCTTAAAGTTAAAAACTTTTCACATTCCTTCATTTTATGAATTCATGTTAGCTTTAAAGATTTTTCATAAAGTTTCTTTCTTTTATTTTTATAAGAAATTCTAAGGTTCTTAATACTTCAAAAATACAAATTCCTTTACTAAAGATGGAAAAACATAGTCTTATTCTCTCATATCAAATACCCTAATATCTAGAATTAACCTTTATTATTGAAAGTTTTTACTTAAGCTTACCATATATTTAGAAACAAAAAAATAGTTATCCAAAGTTAGGCTCTACTAACACAGGTCATGTTAAATTAAAAATTTTAAAATATAGCTCATTGAGGACAAATAAAATTAAGTTTCTTTCTTTTTAAAAAAAAGGAATTATTCTTCCCCCAAACTTAAATTTTAAAAAGATTAAGCATGAAAAACTAAAAATTTAGGGTGAAAGAAAACAGTTATTACATAAAGAAAAGACTTACTTGTTGAAGATTCTGATTTTACTTGTTGAAGATTCTGTTGTTGAAGATTCTGATTTTGAAACTTAACTCTGAAATATTGCAGGTGCTAATATGAAAAGCTACAAAACTTAAAACATTAAATAATACAAATTATATAGATAAAAATATTTGCTAAGAAAGAGTTAACTAAAAATAAATACAACCAAGTACTAAAAATAAATAACAGTACTAAAATAAATTTCAATTTAACAACATCTCTAAAAATTATAGTTCAAACACAATAATCAAAGTTTCACATTTAACAAACTAAACAATAACAACAGCAACAAAATGTAACAAACTATAAACTAAATAAAAGGTCAGAACTATAACTAAGCAGACATCTTCACTCATTCTCTTCTTCTTCTTCTATATCAAAGTTTTGCTGCTGATAAGGGGTAAAGATAGGGTGACTAGGAAACTGTACTGAGTGGTCACTCCTCATGTATTTAACCATAGCATCATCATATGCAGCATCATATTCAAACTTCTGTTTTGTTAAATTATCGTTATGTGCATTCCTGGCCTCCAAATTTTTAATCCTACTCTCCATCCTTAAAATATCTCCTTGCTGGATCATCATCTGTTCCATAAGTTCCTGAAGAGCAGGGGTGCTATAAGTAGAAGGAATATCCCTACTCCTACTTCCCATTCTCTATTCAACATGAGATTCATAGGTTTTAATATTTGCTAGCCCAATAGGTTTAAGAAGCTCAATCCTTTCCTCATCAATTCTAAAACCAACTCCTGACTGCTCATATAATGTGAAAATCAGGGCAGGGTAGGCTAACCGACCAGTCGTCTCACTAATAGAAATAGAACGAATGTTCCTATAGATTTAGATCAAACATCTAGACTTCCCATCTGTTGGATACAAAACTTTAGGATAGCTTTATCCTTAGTAACTTCACTATGGTGCTTCGTAGGTATCATTCTGGCAAATATAAAGTAATGCCAGAACTTGGATATTACATTTAACATAGAAGCAGGGAAGTTTACCTTAACATTATTCTTCACTTTCCAAGCTCCTCTTCCACCAGTAAGAAATGAAATAACTGAAATAACTTCATCAGTGAAATAACTTCATCCAAAGCCTCATTTGTAGTAGAGAATGTGTTGTACTTACAAATAAATGCTACTTGAAACTGATAAAATTCATCAATCTTCCTTGGGGTGAATTCAACCATTTTACCACGAACATAGACATGGTCATCAGAAGTCTCCTTAAAATTTGCATAGAACTCCATGACTATACCAATAATAGCCTCGGCAGTAAAGTAACAGAAATTCTCCCACTGCCGAGCAACAATCAATCTTTTGACTTCACCACCCGGATTTTTGAATGCTCGATCCGGAATTATTTTATTTGTATTCAATAGACTATTAAAATGAATGTTAACTTTGTAGTTGATGAATTTTTGTCATCAAATTCCAATTTCCTTTTTCCCTTACTCATCCTTGGTGCCATTGTAATCTTTGAAATAAAGAAGAAAAATTGATAAAATCCAAATAAATTCTGAAAAACTTTTAAAAATCATAATGTGGAATGTTCTAAACTTAAATCCAATAAGTAAAAGTTGTTCACCAAAGGATTTTCTCAAAGTCTCTTTAAAATTTTTTAAATTTTGGATCTCGGTAATGTAGGAGGAATCCTTAGTAGAATTCAAAAATTTTTAGTTCAAAGTGTAGCTCTTACCGAGAGAAGATGAAATCCAAACTCCTTTTGTCTTCTAATCCTTTTAATCCAAGCATTTGCATGCCCTAGGGTGTAAACCGAAGGTTGAAGGTGACCGAAGGGGTAAAAATGGTGTTTTGCAAAAATTTCAAGGTATTTAGTGATTTTTCGGGTCTTGGGTTCCGTCGGCACTAGTGCCAGAAATTAAAATTTTCATAATTTTTGCACATAAGTTACTTCAAATTCACTTCAACGTTTAATTAGTATTTTTAAACAATAATATTCATCCTTAAATAATCCACAAACAAATGCTTTTACAAACAACATAAAACCAACTTTTATATATGAAATTTAAATTTCTACAAACACATACTTTTAATCACACTCACACATACATAATGCAAGTCACATTCTAATTCAGCATCAAAGTCAAGCCACAACACTAGAATGCTGAAAACTAAACAATATGTACAATTAAAGTTATAGGAGTTTTAAAGCGAAGCAAATCCAACACAATTACATTAAAAACATAATTAATTTTAAGCAATGGAAAGTCCAACTTCTTCAATTACTCCTCTTCATCTTCAGTACTGTCTCCTCCTTTAATATCTCCCACAGACTGGTAATGTACGTACAAATTGTAGAAGGGTCGGTATGAGAATTGATCAGTTGAATTTTCATTGATCCATTCATTCTTCTTGAACATTTGCACCAAACCTGCTTCAATTCGTCCTGTATGATCAAAGTGCTCTTTCATCCTGCAATCTAAGTGATCAAAAAGGTAAGTAAGATTACCTATTGTATCCATGATATCCTAAAGTTCTCTTTCTATTTTCTTTACTTTCTTCTCCAAAACTTGTGAACTTCCAACTGTACAGGGCATTAAGGGTGTCAAAGCATGTGAAGATTGATCCAATATCCAACGCTTCATTTTCATTCCCAATATAGTTTCCATCAATAAGATCCATGGGCTCCTAAGGTAATAACACTTTCTCCCAACTTTCATATGGTATTTGAGATTGACTGCAAAGTAAGAAGATTGCAGAAGAATGCCCCAGTACATATATTAGCTCATTCATTATAATACCCAAAATAGATTTAAAAATAAATGATCATAAATCAATGGGCTTTCCCATTTGAATGCAATAGTTTAAAATTGCACTTTCTTTTGTAACTTTACTAGTTTTCATTGTAGGGAATAGTTTTGCAGAGATGAAGAAATGCCATTGTTTAGATATCAAATTTAGCAGTGAAGCGCAGAAACTAACGTACCCCTCATCTCTGATTTCCCAATTTTCACTTTCATCCATCAGAAATTGGTATACGTCATACATCAAATACTTCGTTGGTATAAAGTTCATATAATGACAGATCGACATGTTTTCTGTCATAAACATATCATTAATTCGTGACAAAGTAAATGGTACGCCCTTACCTGGAATGAAGGCGACTCCTTGGTTAATTTCATGTAGGTTAGCGTAGAATTCTTTCACCATTGGAACAACTACTGCAGTGGTACCGTAGCATGATAATTTTTTTAAATTTAACCAAGGCATCCTATATAACCCTCCTAGCATATACGTAAGAATGCTTAGCAAATTAATCTTAATTTTCTAAAAATAGATAAATACATTAGATTAATGTTAGATTATAAATCACATAATGTCTTGCCAAGATTTCTATCTATAGTGTAAGGAATTATGAAACTACCCTAAGCCTTTTTCCTTGATAAGAAAAAGCTTTGTACTATGATTTTCTCAATCTGTGAACTTGGATTACTCAATCCATGATTGATAAAGCCTCTTTCCTTGATAAGACTCTTCTTCGTAATGACTCTTCTTCGTAATGATTCTTCACTATAACTTTGTCATGTAATTTCTGTGTGTCAAAACTGATGAACTTTCTTCGATTGAAAACCTCATATCTTGAGTGTTTTTGGAATTGGAAGTCATGGATTTTGAAATCTAGAAGTTTTTGGTCGTCCAAAATGGTTTTCATGCCTTTAAAAAACCTTAAGGCAATTATTTTGAAGTGAAATCCCGCCAAAGTCTACCAAAATCTTCCTGAACCACCTAAATCGCACTGGGCATTGTCGGCACCCTCGATGGCACAATCGATGCCATGGCTCTATAGAAGGGCGTTGTCGGTGCCAAAGCCATAGTTGCGTATGTTTCATCTTTCGTTCAATTCATTTCCAAATTTTCATCCAATATCAATATTTTTCTTGATTTATGATATATAAGATTGTGTAGGATTCTTAAATTATTTTTATTTCCTAAAACTTAGAAAAATTATTAAACAAAATACTAAGATATATAGATATATATGTATGTATATGGGTTGCCTCCCACAAAGCGCTTGGTTTAAAGTCGTCAGTACGACGTGCCAATGTTAATTCAGGATGACTCAACATCAAAATTTCTTTAAATTGTGGCATGTGCTCTTCATAATAATATTTCAATCGATGCCCATTAAATTTATTTCCAGTTGTAAGATCCTTAATAACAACAGTTCCATAATGATAGACTTTGATCACATTGAATGGTCCAAACCATCCAGAATTTTGTTTTGCTGGAAATAATCTCAATCTAGTATTATATAATAGAACCTCTTATCTACGTTCAAATTTCTTTTTTATAATCCTCCAATCATGTCATATTTTCATTTGCTATTCATAAAATTTTACATTATCATATGTTTTATTTCTAATCTCCTCAAGTTCATTGAGTTGCAATGATCTTTTCTCACTAGCATCCTTTACAATAAAATTAAACTCCTTAATAGCCCAAAATGCTTTATGTTCCAACTCTACTTGTAAGTGACGTCTTTTACCAAAAATAAGTCTAAATAAGGACATTCCAATAAGAGTCTTATAGGCAGTGATGTATGGTCATAGTGCAGTATCTAATCTAGCAGACCAATCCAATTTATAAGGATTTACATCTTTTTCTAAAATTCACTTTATTTCACGATTTGATATTTCTACTAGATTGCTAGTTTGGGGATGATAAGCAGTAAAAAATCTATGCATAATATTATTTTTTTCTAATCAATTTCTCAATCCTCTTATTCCTAAATGGGATCCTCAATCTGTAATAATAACTCTCAGCATTCCATATCTTATAAAAATATTTTTATTTAAAAATTTTGAAACACTTCAAGCATCACATTTAGGTATAGCAATAGCTTCAATCTATTTGGACATATAATCAACGACAAGTAATATATATAAATTTCCAAATGAAGGTATAAATGGTCCCATAAAATCTAATCCCCACACATGAAAAATTTCAAGTTACAATGTATAATTCAAAGGCATTTCATTTCTTCTAGAAATATTTCCTACTCGCTGACATCGATCACATGTTTTAATATATTCATAAACATCTCTAAAAAGAGTAGGCCAATAAAATCCCAATAAAATCGCCAATAAAATCTAGCTTGCAAAATTTTATATGTAGTTCTACTTGTTCAAAAATTTTCTCCAAATTCAGAATCATGACATCGTTCAATTATTTGTTTAATTTCTTCGTAATGCACGCACCTTCTAATGATCAAATCTTTACATTATTTGTACAGAGGCGGGTCATCCCAAAAATAGAATCTTGAATCATGAATAAATTTCTTTAATTATTGATTCTTTACATCTGGTGATAGAATATCACTCACAATATAATTTACTACATCAGCATACCATGGCATATTCTTTATATTAATATTATACAATTGTTCATCAGGGAAGTTTCTAAAATTTCATTTGTAAAATCAATTAATATTTCTTGTTCTAGTCTAGACAAATGATCAATTATTTGATTATCAGTTACCTTTTATCTTCTACCACAAAATCAAACTTTTGCATCAGAAGTATCCATCTAATTAATCTCAGTTTAGCATCCTTCTTTTGCATCAAATATTTGATAGCAAAATGATCTGTATGCACTATAAAATTAACTCCAATTAAGTAAGGTTTATACTTATCAAAGGCATAGACAATATCTAATAACTCTCTTTCAGTAGTGGTGTAATTAATTTGAGCATCATTTAGAGTTTTACTAGCATAATATATTACTTTAAAAACTTTATTATACATTTGTCCTAAAACAGCTTCAATAGCATAATCACTAGCATCACACAATATTTCAAATAGTTTCTCCCAATGAAGTGGAACTATTATAGGAGCAGTGATTGATTCTTCTTTTAATAGTTCAAATGCTTTTATGCATTCCTTATTATAATTAAATTTCGTATTCTTTTCTAAAAGTTGGCATAATGGCTTAATAATTTTTGAAAATTTTTTTATATAACACCTGTAGAAACCAGCATGTCCTAGAAAACTCCTTACCCCTCTAATCGTAGTAGGAGACATAGTAGGAGGCAATAATTCTGCAATAACTTAAATTTTTGTTGGATATACTTCCATGCCATTTTCAGAAATTTTATGCCCAAGTACAATTCCTCGTGCAACCATAAATTGACATTTTTTCCAATTTAGTACTAAGTTAAATTTTTCACATAGTTCCAAAACTTTTTTTAAATTATTTAAACATACTTCAAATTTTGAATACAGAAAAATTATCCATAAATACTTCCATTCCACGTTCAATTGAATTACAAAAAATTAACATCATACATCTTTGAAATATCGCGGGTGCGTTATATAGTCCAAAAAGCATTCTACAAAAAACAAATGTTCCATAAGGGCTTGTAAATGTTGTTTTCTCTTGATCTTCTAGAGAAATCAAAATTTTATGATACCTGGTACATCCATCTAGAAAGTAGTAATATTTTTTTCCAGCAAATCTATCCAACATTTGGTCTAGAAATGGAAAAGAAAAATGATCTTTCCTGGTGGCCATATTTAATTTTTTGTAGTCTATACAAATTCTCTAGCCAGTAACTTGTCTTATTAGAATTAATTCATTTTTCTCATTTACTTCAACTGTCACTCCTTCTTTCTTTAGAACACAGAACACAGTGAATACAGTGAATCGGACTTACCCAAGCACTGTCTGAAATAGGATATGTAGTTCTAGCATCTAAATATTTTAAGATTTATTTTTTAACATTTCTTTCATTATCAGGTTTAATCTCCTCTGAGGATCAGCTTTAGGTTCGTATTGTTCATCTAATAGAATTCTGTGCATACAAACTGAAGGAATGATTCTTTTAATATCTACTAAAGTCCATCCGAAGGCCTTCTTATATCTTTTTAAAATTTCTACTAATTTTTGTTTTTTTAATTTTAGTTAAATTAGAAGATATAATAACTGGCAATGTAGATGAATATCCTAGAAAAATATATTTTAAGTGGGCGGGTAGTACCTACAGTTCAAGTTCAGGTGGTTTAATACTTGAAGGAATAAGATTTTTATTATCATTTTCCAAAAGGTCTAAAATTTCAAAATTGTCGTGAACATAATCTAAATTTTCTTCTTCTTTTTCATTCTCATTCTCAAAATTCTCTTCTTGCCTTAATTTTTCTTTAAACATTCCCTTAATTTGCTCATTACTTGGATAATCAGAAACTTCCATTCTAAAACATTCATTATCTTTTTCTATCGCAGGATACTTCATAGTTTTAACTATATTAAATGTTACTTCTTAATCATTGACTCTCATTATTAATTCTCCTTTTTGTACATCTACCACAGCTCTCCCTGTTGCAAGAAATGGTCTCCCCAAAATAATAGGAATCTCTTTATCTTCCTCCATATCTAATACAATAAAGTCTACAGGAACAATAAATTTATCCACTTTCACTAATACATCTTCTATAAATTTATCTAAGTGATTATACTAATCTATTGTAAAAAGTTTGAGTTATTATCCAATTAGGTAAAGCATGGTGTGGACATCTCCTAAGGAGATCCTTAAATCTTTCTCAGGCTTCATATATCGATCCCCTTTCGAACTGACAAAAATATGTATTATCGTTTCTAAGCTTAACAGTTTTCAAAGGTGGAAAATATTTAGGTAAGAATTTTTGTGATAGTTCTCCTCAAGTTCTGATAGATCCAAGTGCTAATGAATTTAACCAAGCTTTAGCTTTGCCCCTTAATGAAAAAGAAAAAAGAAAAAAGTCTAAGCCTGACATAGACACTCCATCATATTTAAAAGTAGCACATATTTCAAGAAAACTAGCAAGATATAAGTTAGGATCTTCAGTAAGTGATGCGGCCGGAATTTGCTAAGCTTAATAATAATGATGTAATGTAACTTAAAATACAATATAATTTTGAAGAAAATAATTTATCTTTAAAAATCTCTTTAAAATCATAATTCCTGTTTACATACTACGCAAGTATACGTATCGCTCAAGTAATATAGGGCTCTAATGGAGTCCTAGATATCGATCCCACAGAGAAGCTGGAAATATATATAAGCTAGTTATTTATATTCTATTATAATATAAATAACAAGTGAAGTGCTAAGTTTGAAAGTAAACTACTTAAGTAAAATTCTATTAACTATGCAGAGGTACGACTATAAAAAATAAATTAAACTAAATGCTAAACTTTCAAAAGTAAATTATTGACATAAAATAAAGGTTTTTGTTGTCGAAAAGTTCAAGTATGAGAAAATATCCTTCCCCTTTACAATGAAAATATAGCTTGAGAATAAATCGAAATCATTTGTAAAATATATTTAAAAATTGGTTTGTGTCAAATAGGAGCAATCTTATTCTCTACCCTCTTTCGAGTGCTATAAAGAGCATTAACTAATCTAGAGTTTGGTCCCTAATTCTGTGGTTAGGCTAGAAGGATACCGGCTCTCACTCCAGAGCTCCCACTACTCCCTCCCCTGAGGGCAAACATGCTCACATTAGTTTCCAATCAACTGAACCAAATTGGGGATTTTAATCTGTCACCTTAAAATCTTTCAATTCTACATCCATTAAAGTATATTTCCTTATTTATTTGCACCCAATCCCATCAATGAAATAATCTCCCATGAAATCAAGTGTGATTCTCCCTTTATTATAGAAATCATATCCCCTTTTTAGAACATATAATTCTCAACACATTTTAACAATTCAATTGGCCAGAATGAAAAATAAATGAAGATTGAAGTTCAAATCATCACAAATTATTGACATTTAAAACCGTAAAAAATAAAATCAATTCATCACAAAACCATTTCTTCAAATTAGGGAGAAGGATAAAGAAGACTTCTCAGAATTCATGAGAAGGATACGATAAAACACAGATTTCATATATGAAAACAAGTTTACGAACAAAAGAAATAAAAAAATACAACTTATCTCACTATCCTTCCCAAGCAAATCCTTAGAAGTTCTCTCCAAGCCTTTCTCTCTTTACAATCTCTCCCAATTCTCTCTTAGAAGTGTAATGAAGAAGAAAAATCTCACTTTCCCTCTCCTCTTACAACCGTAGAAGAAAATCTCCTCCTTTCTCTCTCTAAATCACACCTCTCTCTCTCTAACTTTTCGTCTCCCCTTCTAGTCTCTCTAGAGATTCTCTTTCGTTGGCTGGTTCTTCCTTATCAAAAGAATCTCAATTCCCTCCTGAATTGATAAGTCAAAACTTTGAATTTCAAAAGATGTGTCTCCTCGATCCAAGAGTCAAATCCCTTCAAATTGGAACCTTCCAAAGTGTCCATATGCATTGAATCACTCCATGGGGTGCATAAAACAAGTATCCCTTTGAAAATTTAAGCAAAATTTGTTTCAAACCACCTTAATTTGAAAAATCTGCGTATGGCGCTTTATGCGCCACTCTAGAGCATCATGCGCTAGCGCTCTAGATTTTAGCGCATCATGCGCCACTTTAGCACATCATGCGCCAAACCCCAAAATTGGTTGTTTTTGCTCCAAATTTCGCTCTTTTTTCTACTTTTTCTCCAAATGCCTAAAAATGAAATTTCTGCAACAAAAACACAAAAATAACCTTCCTTAAAGTGCAGTATCACCAAAAATAGACATAAAAATGATACTTAAAAAAGTATATTATTTTTGTGGATCAAAATCCCCCAAACTTAAATGTTACTTTTTCTCAAGTGACACTTTTATTACATAAAAGCATATGTCTTTAGGATAGAGATTAAATTATCATTTTTATAGTTTAGTTTAAGAAATAGAATAGCAAAACTTAAGAAAAACATTTCATAAATTAGGTTCAAACTCCAAGTCTAGGAATATCTAGTAATCGAATATAAGATTTATGAATCCTTATTCTTTTCAAGAAGAGTTGCAATTTATTATGCTAAGGACATTTAGAACATTCATATGAAAAAGAACTTCATAAAAAAACTTTATTAGAAATGCTACTAATACTTCAATACAAGTTTAGAAAGTATAATAAAGCTCCTTCATTAAGTTGATTCAAGTGAAGCCAATTTTTTATGAGGCATCTCCTCAAGCTTCTCCTCACCTATTTTTTTTTCTTTTTTTTTCTTTTTTTTTTTTTTCTTTTAGGATCTTTTTAATCCATTATTTTTCTCTTTTTTTTTCTTTGGTGAGGATTACTATATCTGGATAGCCTTTAATAATTTTGAACTTCACCATCCTCTTCTTAAAATCAAAACTCCACACCCCTTCTTACTTAATAAAGTTATACTAGTATATGATTTTTCATAAAGTCTCATTCCTTTCTTCTTACATGAAACTCTAAAATTCTTAAAACTTTAAAAATACAATTTTCCCTTACTTAAAATAAAAAACATAGTCTTATCCTATCATACCAAATATCTTTAACTTTAGAATTGATTTTCATTATTAAAAATATTTACCTAAATTTTTATAATATTTATAAACATAAGTATAGTCATTTAAAGTTAAATCTTAATATCCCAAGTCATGTTAATCAAATTTTGAAAAATATAGTTACTTAAGGATGAATAAAATTTAGTCTTCCCCATTTCAAAAGAAAATTTTATTTTCCCCTAAATTAAATTTTTAAATGATTTTAAAAATATTTTAGTATAAAATTTTAGTTGGTGAAAAAAAACAGTAAATGCATGAAAATAAAAACTAACCTGTAGAGGATTTCTGAACATGAAATTGGTTCTAGTATACTGCAGGTACTAACTGTAAAACTACATACAGGCTTTATTAAAGCATTAAATAAAACATAATATATTCTAAAGAACTAGCTGAGAATTAAACACTTAAATACAAAAATCGAAAAAAATTAAAAACTAAAAAAATACTAAAATTGCAAAGTCTACAATTACTATTACAAACAACAAGTTCACAACACAACATAAAAGTTTTGTTACTACAATAAGTTTTCTAAATAAAAGTACATCCTAATACAAACAAAAACACATAAAAAATAAATAAGCAAGACTCATAAAATATCAATCTTCATATCCTTCCACTCCATCATCATCTTCTTCTTCTCTTGCTTTGTCATTTTCATCACGAATGGGAGCATAGGGAACAAAGCTGGGAAAACATGAAAGTTCACGTTAGATTCACCCACAAAGAGCCTAACCATAGTGTTTTGAAAATCTATATCATGTTAAACTCTTCTGTACTGATATTCATCATTATATGCATTTCTTGCATCTATATCTCCCAACTGAGTCTATATATTAATAATATCATATTGTTGAATCATAAGCTGGTCCATAACACCTTCCAATGATGCAGTATTAGAAGTAGATGCCCCTACAACAGATGTAGAGGGCCTATCCCTTCTTCCACTTCTTGACTCAACAAATGATTCTACCCTTTCAATCATGTAATTCCCAATCGGATTCTGAGGTTGTAACCTCTCTTCATTTCTATGGGATTCAACTCCTGATTGTTCACATAGAGTGAAAATCAAGGCAGGATATCTCAAACCTCCAGCAGTAGAACTACCAGCAATACTTTGAGCGTGATGAACTATAAGTGCACCAACGTCTATTGCCTTCATGTTTGGAATGCAATAGTTCAACACAACATGATCTTTTGTAACATCAGCAAGATGATTTGTAGGTAAAAGTATGGCAGAGATGAAATGATGCCATATTTTTGACTAAATAGTTAACATGAAAGCAGGGAAGTTAACTATCTTATTATTCTTTATTTTTCACTCACCTCTTCCATTAGTCAAAAAGGCAATAACTTCTTCCAGTGACGAATCAGTAATAGAAAAAGTGGCATATTCATCATGGAAGACATTTCTAAGCCCATAAAATGCATTGATCCTTTCAGAGGTAAATTCCACTTGTGTAACTCTCAAAAAAATGTGATCTCCCGTAGTGAATCTCAAGTTTGCATAAAGCTCTCGGACCATAGAGACGATAGCCACAACAGTGAAGTAGCAGAATTGCTCCCAATTTCTGGCGTGAATCAACCTCTCGACCTCACCTCCCGATTTTGCAAATGCCCGTTCCTGGATCATTCTATTGTTCTCAAATAAGGTGTTGTAACTATGTTGGACTTTAAAACTAACAAATCGTCGAGCATCAAAGTCATCGGACGGTCTTCCTCACTTAACTCGGGGAGCCATTGGAAATTCTATGAAAATCCAAATAAATTCCAAATAAATTACTAAATCAAAAATCTAACTCCCTAAGCAAGATTATTTGGTAAGAAACTTTTCACCATGAGTTTTCTTCAAGAAATTTTATAAAAAATTCCATTTTTTAGATCTCCCAAAATTCATGGTGAAATTAAAAAATTTCTAAGTTAAAGTGAAGCTCTTACCAAGAGAAAATGAAATCTATGATTTTTGTCCTCCAAATCCTTCTCTTTTGCCCGCAATGTTATTTTTGTCCTCCAAATCCTTCTCTTTAGCTCGCAATGTGATGCCCTAGACCAAGGTTTTGAGGTAGAGAATGACTCAAGTGGAAAAAATGGAGGTTGTCCGTACAATTCCACATTTTCTTACGCAATATAGCATGTTCGGACTTTTGGCGCATCATGCGCTAAGGCTCTGTAAGTTGGCGCATCATGCGCCACAACGTATTTTGGCCCGATTTCGGTTTCTGTAGAAATCTGCTTCATACTATTTTACATCAACTTCTATTTGACTCAAATAAACCTTTCTAAGCATAATTAAACATCAAACTAACACTTCACAAATAACACAAATCTCATATTTACATATGAAATCTGAGATATTACAAACTAACATTTTTCAAGCCAACACACAACAAATTCAGTGTTTTAAACTAAACACTGAAATATAAACATCAAACTTCAAAGAAAATAACATAGATAGTCCAACAACTTAAAGTAAAGCATTCCAACATAACAAACTATAACAAACAATACTAGAAAAAAACATTTCGTGCTTAATTTAACTTCACACATCTTCGTCACTCTCGTTCTCCTGGAGATCTCCCATAGACTATAGTGCACATACAGATTGTAGAAGGGTATAAATGGAAATTCATCAATTGCATTTTCTTCCTCAATCAATGCATGCTTCTTGAATATGCCTACCAAACCATCTTCAATACGCCCGGTATGTTCAAAATGTTCCTTAAGTCTTCAATCCAAGTGATCCAGAATTTCCGAAATATTATCAATTGCATGCATAAGATTATGCATCTCTCTCTCAATTTTTTAATTCTCTTTGAAAGTACACGCGAGTTGTACTAGGGTTTAATAGGCAATGAATTCTGAGATCCTTGATCCATCAATACATCCATAACATTTTCATCTCTCATTCCAATGCAACTACAGTAAACTTCAGGATCCATAGTAATACTTTCTCCCAACTTTCATAAGATACTTGTGATTGACTGTAGATTTGGAAAATAGTAGATGGGTGTTCCAATTCAGTTGCAGATCCATTCACAATCAAACCCAAAATAGATTTCACAATTATGACTCTAATATCAACAGGTTTTCTAGTTTGAATACAGTAATTCAAAATAACACTCTCCTTCGTAACCTCACTAATTTTTATAGCAGGCATTAATTTCAAGGAAATGAAGAAATGTCATGCCTTTGAAGTATGATTTAATAATGTTGAAGAAAAACTCACATTCTCATCATCTCGGGCTTCCCAATTAGCATCTTCATCCTTAAGGTAACGGTAGAGTTCATTCATGTTGTCTCTTGTAGGGGTAAAATTTACATAGTGGCAGACAGGTACATTCTCGATCATAAACATTTTATTGATTCTCGAAGGAGTGAATCACATAAAACTGCCTCGCACATAGATCATTCCTTGGTTGATCCCTTAAAGATTTGCATAAAATTCTTTCACCACAAGGATGACTACAGCAATAGTAGTGTAGCAAAGCACTTCCCAACACTTTTATGCAATAACTTCTTCAACTCGAGTACTCGGTGTGTTGAATCCTCGATGCATAAATCCCCTCTCTTTGATAAGACTCTTCTTCACTATATCTTGATCATGCAACTTTTGTGCGTCGTAACTGATGAACTTTCTTCAGTTGAGAATTCAAAATCTAGCGGAGTTTCTAGAGTAGGAAGCCATGGAGATTCAAAAGTGGTGACTCTTCCCTTATTTTCCTACTTAAAATATGTCTTGGTGTTGGTTTTTAGGAGTTATTTAAAGGTGTCCCCGCCAAAACCAGCCAAAAAACCGTCATTTAACACATTTTTCATCATTTTCGTCTCCACGGCGCATCTTGCGCCGATCTGGCACATCATGCACCAGCTCTTTGATAATTGGCTCTTCATGCGCCAATCTGACACATCATGCGTCAGTTTCAAAATTTGGTCGTTTTGATTTTTATCAAATAAATTCTCAGTCTTTTCACAACATTAGGCAAAAAAAGATGTTTTTAAACATTTTTCTTAAATACACGGATTACATAAAGAGATAAAACATAAACATATATACATACATACATACACACACACACATATACGTATGGGTTGCCTTCCACAAAGCGCTTGGTTTAATGTCATCAGCCCAACATTCTTAGTCTCATTTTGGGTGATCCAGCATGATAGTCTCCTTAAAATTTGGTCAATGACCATTAAAATAAGGTTTGAATCTGCGCCCATTTACTTTAAATATTTTTCCAGTCTTAGGATCTTCAATATTGACTGCTCTATAAGGATAGACTTTTATAACTCTAAATGACCCTTTCCACCTAGACTTCAATTTTTCAGGAAATAATTTCAATCTTGAATTATACAATAAAACTTTCTGTCCAGGTTTAAATTCTCTTTTTATTGTCTTTCTTATCATGCCATTCTTTCATTTTTTTCCTTATAAATCATCGCATTATCGTAAAATTCATTCCGAATTTCCTCAAGCTCATTCAATTACAAAAAATCTTTTCTCACAAGCTTCTTTCAAATTAAAATTAAATTCTTTTATTGCCCAATAAGCTCTATGTTCTAATTCAACTGGCAAGTGACAAGTCTTCGCAAAAGTTAATCTATATGGGGACATTCCTATAGGTGTCTTATAAGCTGTCCTATATGCCCATAATGTAATATCTAATCTAATAGACTAATTCATTTAGTTAGGATTAATACTCTTCTCCAAAATTCTCTTAATTTCACAATTAGATACTTCATATAAACCACTAGTCTGAGAATGATAAGCAGTTGAAATTTTATTTATTATATTATATTTTCCCGCTAGCCTTGCAACTGTTGCATTTCTAAAATGAAATCTTCCAACAATAATGATTACTCTCAGCTTTCCATATCTTGTAAAATAATTCTTAAGTAAAAATTTTGAAACACTCGGAGCATCACATCTAAGTAAAGCGATTGCTTCTATCCATTTTGAAACATAATCTACTGTAATCAATATATATACATTTCCAAATGAAGGCAAGAATGGTCCCATAAAATCTAATCCCCATGCATCAAAAATTTAAATTTTCAGATTAAAATTTAGAGGCATTTCATTTCTTATAGAAATATTACCTACTCTCTGAAACCGATCACATGTTTTATATATATATATTAACATCTTTAAATAGAGTAGGCTAATAAAATCCAGATTTTAAAATTTTTCGAGCAGTTCTATCATTCCCAAGATGTCCTCCAAATTCAGAATCATGAAATTTTTGCATAATCTCCTGAATTTCTTTATAAGGCACACGTCGTCTTATAACTAAATCTTTACATTGTTTATACAAATGAGGATGATCCCAAAATAAGATTAAACTTTTTCGAGCAGTTTTGTCATTCCTAAAATGTCCTCCAAATTCAGAATCATGACATTTTTTTAATAATCTCCTGAATTTCTTCATAAGGCACACATCATCTCATAATTAAGTTTTTACATTGTTTATATAAATGAGGGTCATCCCAAAAATAAAATTTTACATCATAAATAAATTTCTTTTGTTGTTGTATTGTCAATCCATTTGCTAGAATACCACTAATAATATAATTTACAATATCAGCATACCAAGGTATTTCCCATCCTTTTGTAGCATAAAGTTGTTCATCAGGAAAAGTATCTTTAATCTCTCTTTCAGAATCAATAATTTCTTCCTGTTCTAACCTTGATAGATGATCAGCTATTTGATTATCAGTCCCTTTCCTATCAACTACCACAAAATAAAATTCTTGCATCAGAAGTATCCATCTAACTAATCTTGATTTAGCATCCTTATTTTGCATTAAATATTTAATAGCAGAGTGGTCAGTATGCACAACACATTTAGTACCAATCAAATATGATCTAAACTTATCAAAAGCAAACACAATGGCTAATAACTCTCTCTCAGTGGTGGTATAGTTAATTTGAGCATCATTAAGGGTCTTATTAGCATAATATAAGACCTTGAAAATCTTATCATATTTACGCCCTAAAACAGCTCCAATTGCATAATCAGTAACATCACACATTAGTTCAAAAGGTTTCTCCCAATCTAGTGAAACAATTATAGGAGCAGTGATCAATTTTTCCTTTGAAGTTTCAAAGGTTTTAAGGCAATCTTGGTTAAAGTCAAACTTTATATCTTTTTCTAGAAGTTGGCACAAAGGCTTAGTAATTGACCAAAGTAAAATATGTTGAGATTTTCGTACCTCTTTTATACTGTTTTTAATGATATTGCACTTTAAAGAAAGGTATTTTTGATGATTTGTTGCAGGAAAGATGAATTAAGGTTAATGGAGCAAAAAGATGCGAAAAGGAGCAAATTTGGAGCAAAAAGGACCAAAATGTGGAGAATTACACTAGGGCGCCGACAACTCCATTGACGCCGCCGACGGTGAGATTTTCTCGACGCTACGCCGCCGGAGCAAAAGGGGCCGCCGATGGCGGGATCGACGGTTATGTGTACTTGTACAATGGATAAAGCCGAATTTTGGAGGGATGCATAAGCAACTCTTAGGAAAACTCATCCACATCTTTAAAGAGAAGATTTTGGCCGAAAATAGAAGAATCATGAAGGTTAGATAGGTTTCATTAGTGTGTAGAGAGCTTGCTAGAGCGTGTAACTGTGAGGAATTCTTCGAGAAATTGTAAGAGTGGAGAGAAAGTGAGAGATTTCTTCCTCCTTGCTACTTTGAAGAGGA
>NW_018220300.1:30621-31281 GCF_001263595.1 Phalaenopsis equestris
GGGGGAGCTCCAAAGGGAGAGCTGGTATCCGCCCCCCCGAGCCGCAGAATTAGTAACCAAGCATAGTATTAGTCAATGTTCTTTATGCATGGACCAAAGGGTAAAGAATAGGTATGCTCCTATTTGGCACAATATAAATTGAACTAATTCATTTTATCCATTCACTATAATTTCTTGACAAGGAGAAGGATGCTTTCTTATATATTGAATATCACAAATTAAACCCTACTTTCTATTATTAGTTATTTATTACTTATCCAAATTATCTAGTTATTTCAATTGCCTATTAGTGACATATAAGCAAATTGAACGCCGTCGTTATAGTTGAAGTATTACTTTTTATTAAGCCTTTATCCGTAGTATTCTATTTCTCCTTGTGGGATCCATAACTAGGACTCCATTAGAGCCCTATATTACTTGATTGATACGTATACTTGCGTTGAGAAATTCAACTTTGACATTATTGAATAGTATATCTATACATCTTTTCAAACACATATATATAAAAAGTCACAGTCAAATTTTTGGCGCCGTTGTCGGGGATTTAAATCTTCTAGTAGCATCATCAAATTCTTGTAATTGTCAATTTACAAAAAGAAAAAGGTATTGTCGAGGAGAATTTTAAGAGTAACGAACATATTAGAATTATTAAAAAGTTTT
>NW_018220301.1:0-894 GCF_001263595.1 Phalaenopsis equestris
TCATGTATATGAAGTTATAATAGGGAAGTAAAATTGGGCTATAGAAATGAGTGAGAAAATTTAGTTAAAATTTTGAGTAATGACAAAAACTTTTAGTTAGAAATTTTTAGTGTAGAAAATGCTAAATATAGTTTAACTGTCTTTAGTAATAGAAATTGTACTTTTTAAAAATTTAGAAAGTTAGACTTTTATTTTTAATACTTAAATTTCTTTTATTAAAAATAATTTTCAAAACTTTTATTATATTTATAAGTAAATTACATCAAGACTTTGGTTTAGGAAAAAAGAAGTGGAATTCAAAACCATTAAAGGCCTATCCAGATATAGTAATACTTGCCTGAAAAAGAAAAGAAAAAGAAAAGATAAAGAAAAGATAAATAAAAGAAAAAGAAAAATAAAAAAGAAAAGAAAAAAAAAGAAAAACTAAGGGAGGAAAAGCTTGAGGATTAGTGTCTAATCAAAAATTGGTTCCACATTTAAACTTTTTAATGTATAAGACTTGAGAAACTCTTAAGGTTAGGGATATTATATGGTAAGTAAAACTAATTTTAATAAAAAAATTTAAGTAGAGATAATAAAAGGACTAAATTCTAAAATTGGAAAATCTACAATATTTCTGAATTAGATAGAAACTCATATTTTCATATTTCTTAACATTAATAATTTCTAAACTTTAAGTTGGTCTCATTTACTAAATATTTTTTTAAATTGGACTACTATATTTCTAAATCTAAATTTTAGCAACTCCTAAAGAAACACATACATATCATACTTATATAGTTTTTAAAGATTGAAGTATCACTTGAGGACAAGTAACATTTTAAGTTTGGGGAATTTTGATACACTTAAAATATACAACATTTTTAGACAAATTTTTATACCTATTTTTGAGAT
>NW_018220302.1:0-587 GCF_001263595.1 Phalaenopsis equestris
CGAATCTACAACAACACGAGGATCTACAACAACAAATGTTTTCCTAGACATAAACAACAACCCATAAGACTTCGAGGATGTCTGCCTAGTGCAACATGAATCCTCAACTCATCTTTAGGCCTTTGCAAAATTATGCAGTGAAATTTAAGCCATAACTCGCTTTAAGATTCCAAGGTTGTCTTTCGTCAAGACCAAAAACCTCATAAATGTAAGACTTACTTTATCTTCCAGGCTATTTGTGCTACCATCTCACATAAATGTAAGCTCTAACTAATAAAATTGGCAAAATGAAACGTTCAATAATTTTCTCCTGAAATTAAAGCCAAATCATAGGATAGCTTGAAAAGTCATTGAGGTTCTCCTTGGGATCTGTGACATCCTCTAGTTCTTCTTCCTTTGGATTCCAAAATAATATGTTCTAGATTCGAGTCATTTCCATTTCACACATTTTTGTCTGATCTTTAAAAATTCCTACCTTTTGAATTATTGACGGCATGATTTTATGATCTAACTCGAGAGTTTTCTAAAGTGACTTGAGTCATTTAAGACATAATTAACTGTAGGGGTTTGCCCTTATAGGAAACCTA
>NW_018220303.1:0-596 GCF_001263595.1 Phalaenopsis equestris
AAAGATTATGTGGAAAAGCTTTATGTGATTTAGCATCGAACATTAATGTGATGTCTCTATTTATATTTAAAAGGTTAAGTTTAGCCGATATTTCTCCCACTACTATAACTCTTCAGTTAACTGATCGATCTATCTTTATCCAAAAGGGATTAAAGAAGATATAATTTATAGATGATGTTCTTGTTAAAGTGAATACATTTATCTTTCCTACGGAGTTTATTGTATTAGATAAAAAGGAAGATAAAGAATATCCCATTATTTTGAAGAGACATTTTCTTATTACTGGACAAGCTATGATAGATGTGCAAAAAGGAAAGTTAACTATAAATATTAATGACCATAAAACCACTTTTGATATTTTAAAGGCTATGAAATATCCAGCTGAGAGAAATGATGATGATTGTTTTCGGATTGATGAAATTGATTATCTAAGTAAAAACTATTTCCAGAAAGGTTTTGAGAGTAAGTTAACAGATGCGATTGAAATGGGCTTTCATGATGAGTCTAAAATGTTGTTTAAAGAAGACTGCATATATGTTCAGGAGATGTGTGAAACAATGGACGTTACCAAAAATAGTAAACTTTTAATTCCATCT
>NW_018220303.1:617-2042 GCF_001263595.1 Phalaenopsis equestris
TGAACTTACATCATACTATTTTAAAGTTTATCTACTTGGTGAATTTATATACATCCCCAGTCTCTATATCTTCATATTCGACTCAATCACAAGATAAACCTCAATTGAATGATGAAATCAGTAAAATATCTCCTATGAAAGAGTTATTCAAAGTCACTGAATGGCATATCCGTGGCATACAAACAAAATGAATGAGATTCTGATGTTGGGGCAGATTATTAATGCAATTAACAGTTACCCCCAAGAGATTTTACCTAGTGACTCTGAGATAAATCCTAAGGAAATGAATTATGAGCAATTTAAAATTATTGAACTGATATTTAGAAGAGAATTCGAGGATTTGTTTCAAAAGAGCTTTGAGTTGAGAGATAAGGACAAGGAAATTGAAAGATCAATGAAAAAATTCCTGAAGAATTGGAAGATAATTTGAAACAGAAGAATAACATAGAAGAGATTGATCTAGAATCTGAATTATCTAGAGCTTGATCCAAAATTTGGGAGATCATGAAGTATCATATAAAGATTCATTTCTTATAAATTTCAATGATGATATTAATATGAGAATTGAGAAAATTACTAGAAGAATATTGGATTTAGAAAAAAATATGAGGAACAAGGACATGAATCAATATGAAAATGAAGAGTTGAAAGAAAAAAAAATAAATTCGATGATTTTGAAGGAATCTTTAGATCTGGAAAAGAATGGGTGACTGATCAAGGATTAGTTAAATGGATATTTGATCCAGGTAGTCATTTGTTAGGTTGACAATGTTAAACAAAGTGCTTTATGGGAGGTAACCCATAGCTATCAGTATGGTTTGATTTAGTGTCCTTAAGAGTTATGATTGTTAGTGTTGTCCTGTGTTTGCTTTAGTTTGGATTGTATAGTTTGATTGATGATTGGTAGATTTTTGGATTGTTAGTGGTTTGATTTAATCTTTTTGAATTATGAGGGAGGTGATTCCTTAACTTCTTATTATGGTTAAACTTGTGTGTTCTCTTGTAGTAATTGGATTAACGAGTCTACTAAAACTCAGGTCTCACCCGGACTTAAGTTTTATAAGAGACATTATGAATTTTAATAGTTATAATCCATCTCAATTTTATTACTTCTTTTCTCTAACTTTATTTTCATTTGATAGGAGTAGCTAACCTATTTGATGAGTAACGTGTGGATGAATTTTCACTATCCTTATAACTGCTCGAGGTGCTTAATTAATGAGAAATGATGACACCCAAGGTTGGTGCTCAAGAGCCAATATATCAGGGATAGTCTTATGTTTAGGATTAGAATCTAGATTCCGTTAGAAATTGGAAGTTAGTGAGATGAGATGAGATGGAGGAATAATTGACCTCATTTATCTTGCTTGTGTGTTTGTGTTTATGTTTGTGTTACAATAATATATAAGAATTGAAGAACATTTT
>NW_018220304.1:0-16857 GCF_001263595.1 Phalaenopsis equestris
AATTTGTATGCATAGAATTCATATGGAAGAGAAATCCAAACCCCAAGGCTGATCCTAAAAAAAAATTGAATTCTATTATGAAAGAAGTTATTAAAAAGAAATTCTAAAGTGTTTAGAAGCTGGAATTATCAACCTTATTTCAGATAGTGCATGGGTTAGTCCAATTCACTGCATGCCTAAGAAAGGAGGAGTGACTGTGACTTTAAATGAACATAATGAGTTAATACCAACAAGAAAAGTCACAGGATGGTGAATATGCGTTGATTATAGAAAATTAAATCTCCTCACTAAAAAAGATCATTTTTCACTACCCTTTCTAGATAAAATGCTGGATAGACTAGCTGGGTAGAAATACTTTTATTTTCTGTATGGACATACTGGTTATCACCAAATAAAAATAGCTCATGAGGAGCAAGAGAAAACAACTTTTACCAGTCATTTTTATACATTTGCTTTTAGAAGAATGCCCTTTGATTTATGTAATTCACCTGCTACATTTTAGAGATGTATGATGGCTATTTTTTGTGATTTAATTGAGAAAGGAATTGCAGTTTTACCGGATGAATTTTTCAGTGTTTGGAACTTCATTTGAATCATGTCTAAATCATTTTTTGAAAGTTATTAAGCGTCGTGAAGAAACAAATTTAGTCCTTAACAGGGAAAAATACCAATTTATGGTAGCAGGAGGAATAGTTTTGGGACATCAAATTTCAGAAAATGGTATGGAAGTTGACCCTGAAAAAATTTAAGTAATCATTAATTTACCTCACCCAACAAGTGTGAAGGAAATTAGGACTTTTTTAGGACCTGTTGGATTCTACAGGCGGTACATTAAAGACTTTTCAAAAATTGCTAAGCCTCTATGCCATTTACTTAAAAAAGATGTAATTTTTAATTTTGATAAACCTAAAAGCTTTTGAGCTTTTGAATTATTAATATAAAAATTAGTCACTGCACCAATTATTATTTCACCAGATTGGGGAAAACCTTTTGAATTGATATGTGATGCTGGTGAGTATGCTATTGGAGCTGTTTTAGGACAAAAGCATGATAAGAATTTCAAAGTTAGCTACTATGTTAGTAGAACTCTTAATGAAACTCAAATTAATTATACCACAACTGAGAAAGAGTTATTAACAGTAGTATATGCTTTTTATAAATTTAGATCATACATAATTGGAACTAAATGTATTGTGCATACAGATCATTCTGCTATTAAATATTTAATGAAAACAAAGGATGCAAAATAAATAATGATAAGATGAGTTTTTCTTTTGCAAAAATTTGACTTTGAAATAGTAGATGGATAAGGAACTGAGAATCAAATTGGAATCAAATTGCTGATCATATGTCTAGACTTGAATTAGAAAAACCACTCAATTTTGAAAAAAAGATTAATGTACATTTTATAGATGAAGAAATGTTCAATGTTAATGAGTGGCATGCTCCATGGTATGTCGGCACTGTGAATTTCATTATTAGTGATATTATACCCTATGAATTGACATACAAACATAAGAGAAAATTTTTATCGGAAGCTAAGACTTATTTTTGGGATGGCTCATTTTTATATAAACAAGTAAAGGAACTAATTATTTTAAGATGTGTGCCTTCAGAAGAAACTAATGAAAGTATCCAAAAATGTCATAATTTTGATTTTGGGGGACATTTTGGTGTGATAAAACAACATACAAAACTTTAAAATCTCAAATTTATTGGCCTACAATCCTTAGAGATGTTAATGCTTATATCAAAACTTGTGATCGATGTCAACAAGTAGGCAATATTTTTAGGAGGAATGAGATGCCCCTCAATTATGTGTCAGAAGTTGAGGTATTTGATGTTTGGGAGTTCAATTTCATGGGACCATTTATACCATCTTTTAGAAATTTATATATATTGTTAGCAGTAGATTATGTATTGAAATGGATAGATGTGGTTGATTTACCTGAATGTGTTGCTTAAAGTGTTGCAAAATTGTTAAGAATGAACATATTTTGTAGACTTAGGATGCTGAGGAAAATCATAACTGACGGGGGGAGTCATTTCAGAAATGCAAAAATGGAAAATTTTTTACAAAAATATCATATAAACCATAAAATTGATACTGCTTATCATCCTCAGACAAGTGGTTTGGCTGAATTATCCAATCATGAAATTAAAAAAATATTGGAAAAATCTGTGAATCCAACCAAAATGGATTGGTCAGTCAAACTTGACTATGCTTTGTTGGCTTATATGACTGCATACATAACTCTTATAGGAATGTCCCCATACAAGCTAATATTTGGGAAAGCTTGTCACTTACCAGTTAAACTTGAGCATAAAGCATATTAGGCTCTTAAAGAGTTTAATTACAATTTAAAAGATGCTGGTAAGAAAAGGTTATTGCAATTAAATGAGCTTGAAGAGATAAGCAGGAAAACTTAAGTCCAGGTGGATGAGCCCATTTGTTGGGTGAAAGTTTATCCATATGGGGCTATGAATATCAAAGATCCTAAAACTAATAACATAATCAAAGTGAATGGTCTCAGGCTGAAATTTTATTTTTTAGGTGGCCAACATAAATTAAATGATTTTTTGATATTGGGTCAACCAGAATAAGCGTTGGTTACGTCAAGCTGATGATGTTAAACCAAGTGCTCTGTGGGAGGCAACCCACAGTTATCTGTGTCTTTGTTTTTATTTTTGTGATGTTGTGTCTGATTTAGAAAATTCTGGTTGTATTTTTGAATATATATGTTAGTGATTATTCTAAGACCTATAAAGATGACTTAGACATGTTAGAACGAGTATTTGGACTTTAAGTTGACTTGTGCTAAATTGAGCAATGATGCTTAAGCGCCAATGTCCGGCGCTTATACGTGACATTTTAAAAACATATGTGAATTTTGGTTTTGAGAAGTTTAACTCAGATTTAGTTGGCTTTAACGTGGGAGATAGTTCTAAGATGGGCCTAGGAGCTATAGAAAGAGTTTGGAGCCTATTAATAGAAGGGTTACGTAAGGATTTTTATCACAATTCAATTTTAACCTAAATCCTAAGTGAAAAAGAGAGAGTTTTGGAAAGATGTCATCTCAGGAGAGTGATTTAAAGAAGGAGGCAATGAGAAGTAATTTTATCATTCGGAGTGCGCTAGAGTTATGCAACGATTTCTTCACTGTTAGTATCAAAGGGATAGTGGAGAAAATCACTAAGATTGAGGCTAATGTGGCTTTAATTAAAGGAGAGGTGATGGAAGTTAACGCGCATCTGGATTATATGGGATGGCAACTTAAAATGCAATTTAGCCATACCAATTTTATAGAAGAAGCAGAGAAGGCTATGTATTTGAAGAACAAGTGGATTGGAGAAGATTCAACCAGAGTTATTAATCATCGTCTGTCCTTTCAGATATACATTCCAAATGCTGAAGGAGAGACTAATGATAGGCCGGAATTTGTTCCATCGACTAGAGAATATATTTAAGTTTGTTGTTTAGTGTTTGTGTGTTTATTGTTTGTTTAATGTTAAGTGTGTTTAGTATGTTATTATGTGATAATTGTCTAGTGTTTGTATTAGAAATTTTTTCATTGGAGACTATTTGGATTAAGAATTTATGTATTTGAAAAGGTTTGTCATCATTTTTGAATGAATATAAGTGTTTTGTTTGTGTAAAATTTCATATTATTGTGTGTTGAATCAAATTAGTTAAGATTGGTGAATCTTGAGTAAGAGGAGAGTTAAGAAGGAAGGGAAAAGTATATAATGTGTTTTGAGGTCATTTAGGGTTGGTTAACTTAAGCTTAAATAAAAAAAAAATCAAAATTTGTGCACTAGCGCCTAAGCACCAAGACCAATGCTTAAGTGCTGCCTAAACAGAGCGACAAACACCCAAGTGTTGAATTTGCGCTTAAGCGCCGGTTCATGAAGACTGGTTCGTGAACAGTTTTAAGTGAAAAATTGGACCTAAAACACCATTACTGAACCTCCAATTCATCTTCAACCTCGAGATTTTGCAATTTTGAAGCTAGGGCTCACCATATTTGAATATTTCTTATGGATTCGAGGCAAAAAAATACTAGATTTTGTATCATTGAGGTAAGAGCTTCACTTTTATGAAAAAAAATGTTTTTATTCACATGTATTTTGAGCACATTCATGAGCTACCAGAAAATCACTATTCATGGTGAAAATTTCAGAAAAATCTATGGAAAATGCATGGATTTGTTAGTTTAAGCTTTTAAGAGTTTAGTTTAGTGATTTTGAGTTGAATGTGGAATTTAATTTTAAATTTATACATTTTTTTAGAAATGACACCAAGAATGAAGAGGAGTAAGGGGAAAGCTCCTTTCGATTGAAACAAGTTTGTTAGTTTGACAGCTCATGATCGATACAGTGATGCACTGCAGTCGATAAAGTTGATTCCTGAGCGGTGTTTTAAAAGTCTGGGAAGATCTATTAAAGATTTGATTGTTCACCGCCAATGGGAGCGGTTCTGTTGTTTTTCTGCTGTCACAGTGATTTCTGTTGTGTGGGAGTTCTATGAGAATCTCCCTGAAGCTGACGAAGAAGGAGTCATGGTTAGGGGGAAGACAATGCCATTTTCACCTGAGGTAATTAATCAGTTTTATCATTTTCCCCGAAGTATTTTGTGTTTTTATTCAAACTATAGTCCTACGGAAGAGGAGCTAGACCGTAGGAGCTAGACGAGATCATTTCATCTTTGACTGATGGAAGAGGGCTTTGGAAGATCACAAATGAAAGAAGAGTAAACCTTTCTACTTCAAAGTTGGATGACACTACAAAGGCATGACATTATTTTATTTTTGCTTGTCTACTACCTACAAATCATTTGAGTGAAGTGACTCTAGATCGATCATCCTTGAATTATTGCATTCAGCAGTTCAAGCCTATTGATATTGGTGTTTTGATTCATGGGGTTATTAATAGTTCTGTCGTTGCTCCTACTTCTGTAGAGTTTGGATTTGCATCCTTGATCTTTTCTTTATGCAAGCAGGCTATAGGTAAATTTGACAACTGGGAGTAGATCTTACAGCCACTAAAGCCCACTACCAGTGTGAATGTGAAATCTTATTTGCATCATTCTATTTTTGGCTAGAGGGGTGGATTCTCCAGTAGGTATGCTGCTTCGACTTCACGAGCTTCTACTTCACAGCTTCTACATCACGAGGTCAGACTTCTGGATCCGATTCTCAGTCAGAGTTATTACAGAGGATTTTGGATAATGTCATTTATACCAGTGAAAAGGTAACAAACTTAGAACATTTTACTGAGCATATGGATGGGTATATTGAGACGTAGTGATTATGATGGCAAATTTAACTTAGCTATGGAAAACTTTATGAGAGGTAACCAAGATGTTGTATTTCCTCAGTACCCTAGATACCCACCATATGAACCTGCAGTTGTTTGACGTAGTGATGATAGTGATGAAGAGGAGAATGATGATTAGTTTGGTTTGGTGTTTTTAGTGTATGTGTTGTTATGAACTGTTGTTAGTACAGTTGTTCTGTACTTTGTGTTTTGTTTTTAGTTGTTCTTGTTGAGATTGCTTTGTTTTGTTTCGACACCTACTGTGATGTATTTGTGTTTTGTGAGTAGTTGTTATGCTTAGTTGTAGTAATTATGATAATTTTTTTGTTTAATGTATTTAGTTAGTCTTTGCTAAACTTAATTCTGGATCTTAGGAATGTTTAGAGTCTAGCTAACTTTTTAGTTTTGAAAGTTGCATGTTTAAAATTTGCAATTTACTACCATTTATTTTTTATTATGTTTCAGTCATGTATGTTTGTTGGTGTGTTCGTTTGTTTTTATGTTATACTCAACTGCATAGAAGTCTGATGCATCTCTATATATTAAGAAAACTAAAATTTGATTAATTTAATATTTTTACTCTTCTTTTAATTTTTGTACTTGCATATTTAGGATATGAAAATTCCTACAAGCATGTTATCTTTAGTTTTCATTCCTGCCAATATTTATTTGATGCGAAAATGTTTTTTTATCAAAAATTTAAGTTTGGGGGAGGGATGAAAATATTTCTTAAGAACTTAAAAATTTATTTATTCCCAAATGTATTTCAAATAAATTTGATTTTGATTTGAAGAAAAATTATTATGTGCATGAAGTTATATTAGGGAAGTAAAATTTTAATATAGAAATGAGTAAAAAAATTTAGTTAAAATATATAGTAATGAAGAAAAAATTAAAGTTAAAAATTTTTAGTGTGGAAAATGCTAAATATAGTATAAATATCTTTAGTAGGAAAAATGTATTTTTGAAAAATTTAGAAGCCTTAGCTTTTTATTTTCAAAACTTAAATAACTTTTATTGAAAGTAATTTCAAAACTATTATTATTTTTTTAAGTGAAGGAAAAATATCAACTCTTTGCTTTAGAAAAGAAATAGTGGGATTCTAGTAATCCTTGCCTGAAAAAGAAAAAGAAAAAGAAAAAAAGGAAAAGAAAAGAAAAATAAAAAGGAAAAAAAAAGAAACATTGAAAAGGGAGGAGAAGCTTGAGGATTTGTGTCTAATTAAAAATTGATTCCACATTTGATCTTTTTAAAGTATAAAGACTCAAGAAACTCTAAGGGTTAAGGATATAATATAGTAAGTAAAATTATGCTTAATAAAATTTTTTAAGTGGAGAAAATAAAATACTTAAACACTATATTTGGAGAATCTATAATATCTTTGAATTAGATAGAAACTCATATTTTCATATTTCTTAAAATTAAAAATTTCTAAACTTTAATTTGGTCTCATTTAATAATATTTTTTCTAAATTGGACTACTATATTTTAACATCAAAATTTTAGTATCTCCTAAAGAAACTCATATACATCATTTACTTATATTGGTTTTTAAAGATTGAAGGGTCACTTGAGCACAAGTAACATTTTAAGTTTGGGAAATTTTGATACACCTAAAATATATAGTGTTTTTATACACATATTTATACATATTTTTGAGATATTGCGCTTTAATGGAAGGTATTTGTGTGTTTTTTCTTTAGGTACGACTAAAATGTGAAAAATGGCAAAAGGAGTGAAAAATGATCAAATATGGAGAAAAAATGAAAAATTGTTGCAAAAGTATTTTGGCGCCTAAGCGCCAGATCCGGTGCTTACGTGTCCATGAAAAAGAAAAGACCGCGACGCCTAAGCGCCAGAGGCCTCATGCTTAAGCGCCAGTGACAGTTACTTGACGGGTTAATTCATTTTGACGAATTTTAAAGAGACATTTAAGGCACCTATTGACTAAAGGGGGTGGTTATAACCACTAGAAACGAAAATATGATTAAAAGACTTTTGAAAGAAGGCATCCTTTGGAGAATACATCGAATTTGGACACATTTTGAAGAGATACCAAGGAACCTCCTGAACAACTATAAAAACAGAGGCTTGAGACTTTTTGACGGGCTGCTTCTAGTCTCTTCAAGTTTTTCTTTTAGATTCTTCTTTATTATGTGTTTACGTTCATTTTTCTCTCTTTTATTTTAGAAAGAGTTGCTAGTCTGTCGATCGTCGTATACTTTTCTTTTCCGAATAAGTCTCTCTTTTGGGTCATATGAACGACATGAAGAAAAGAGGAACCAAAAAGGAGGGACATATGATAAAGCGACAAAAAAAAGAGAACACAAAACGTGAAAAGCCTATGTGCAGTAAACCTCGTAGGGATAGGTTAAGAGTGTCCGCCTGAACAAGATCGGGCATAAGCACCTTATACTGATATCCGCAAAAGAATGCCTACGTAAACTACCCAAATCTAAAGAGTCATGTGTAGGTGCTTGTTATGGGGTCAAGAGCACACCCAAGGGGACGTATCCCACTTGGTTAATTACGTCTTGGGGGGTACCCAAGAATACTCTGGATAAAAGCAGTTTCACTTAGATTACTGTGAACTTGGGGCAATAGTTATTTAAAGGAAGGTTATTTTGTGTGGGAACAGTCCCAATGGTTCAAAGCTTGTGCTAAGCGATCGAGCAGAGAGTGAGTCTCTCACATCCCAAATGGGTAGCGGCTCATTGACATATGGGGCCCATTGAATGACCTAAATCATCTTGACGGGGATATCCCAACACATCAAAGCATGTTTGGGCCAAAGGGCAGAGGACAAATCTTCGTATCCCAAATGGGAGGCAGCTCATCGGCATCAAGACATCAAGGTGATATCAACAAAGTCAATGAGCGACAAAGCTTAAAGGGCTCAACTAAAGGAAGGTAGAGTGATCCTAAAAAGGTAGAGGTAACTTGGTCGGGGTACCACAAACCCGTCATCCACAGCTACTAGGACTCTAAGTCTACTTGGTCGTGAAGGTAGTCGACCAAATACATCCTGAGATCCCCAGTCAGTAATCCGTGAATTGCGTCGTCCACGAGAACCTCGGTAGCCCTAAGGTCAAAGGAAGGAAACTCTATCCTATGACTAAAAGCTGGAGCTCCAAGAGGTGGGACTTATACCTGCTAAAGTGGCAAGGATGCCTCAGGAAGGAAAATAATGTGAAGATTCATCTACAAAGCTGGAAATGCTCCAAACAAAAAAAAGTCCTATATTACTTGATAATGATATGTATACTTGCGTAGTATCTCATATTTAAATATTTTAATTGTATTCTTATTTGTTTCATAGTGGAAAACTTACTTTGCTTTTGCTTTGGATCAAGTTTTTGACTTTGTTGCAAACTAAGAATAACTATTAAGGAAATTAAACATATAATCGCATACATCACATTTTATATCTATATAAAAAGTTGGGATCAATAACAAGTCAATCATTTTCAATCAATTGACAACATACCTCATTTGAACTAATCTATTGAGTTATCTTCTCTGGAGAGACTTGCATCTATGGTGATTTTGATAAGTATCATGGATCCTATCACCCACACATATATCGGATCACATTTTGAGCTAAGTCTTAAAATAGATGTCTTCATATCGGTTGAATATTGATAAACTGATTTGTATTATTGATCGATGATTGAATCACAATTTAGTAGCTTTATGATGATTGACTCATAACTTCATCCGATCATGGAATTTTTTTCCTTTCTGTCGATCGACTCCTTTACATTCATTGGTTGCCTTACACAAGCTAGAGTTGTCGCTTATCCCTCTACACGTCTGACTGATCAGATTTTTGCTAGGTTTCCTACTTTGAAGAGGCACATATCTTGTCCTTAACTATGTGGGTAACCTCAAGGACTAGTTTTTGGGATGATTTACAAAATAATTTTACTGGATCTTATCACTGGTGAGTAGAGAACCATCTCTAAAAACCTGATCTTCTTGATCTCATAGATTTAGGCTTTGAGATTAATAAGAGGGTGAAAAGGAAGCAAATCGATGTATCCTAGTCAATTGTTCTGTGATTCATACCTTGACACTTGATCCATTCAAGTTTCCTGAGTGTTTGAGCAGATGCCAACGACCATCACCAGAAGATCGACAACATTATTTTATCTTTTGTGACTTTCGGTGGGTCATCTTTAAGAATTTTCTTCGATTGAGATCTAATTATTTTTCCCTTTTAGGAAATTATCCACTGAGCTATCTTGCTACAAATTTGAGTTGTTCTGTCATGGCATTGATCTATCTTATTGTTGCAGTTTTTATCAGGAGAACCCTATTTGAATTTTTGACTCTTCCTTAATATGAAAAGGGGAGAGTCCCCCCATCGATTGTGCTCATATTAAAAATAAATCATTGGTGGATTAGTATAAAATATGAAAGACCTTTTGTGGAGTCGAAGGTAAAGGCGACCTTCTATCGACTGGAGTAATGGGTCCGACCAGTGTCATGCATTAGTTACTTTTTTCCTTGAGTTGTGTGTCAAAGGAAGGTCCTTGAGTTGTGTGTCAAAGGAAGGTCCTTGAGTTGTGTGTCAAAGGAAGGAATTTTCTCTTATTTGGGTGTTGAACACAACATCGGGTGAGATGGTCCGCTAAGATCATCCCCCTTCTCAAATAGACATAGTGTCCCATGGAAAAAGGTAGTGCTGACAGCTCATTTCTAGGAATACAATACATATGTTTGACGTTTGCTGTCAAGAGTGGGATCGCTTCCTTCCCACCACTGGCCGAGGAGTGGGACTTAAAAAACTATCTGGGAATGGTACCCCTTTTTTTTGCTCTCACTTGCTTCCAATTTTTGCTCTATTGTCAGGGAACTATGAGGATTTGGTGGGCAAAGAAAACGGGTGTTCTCGACTGAGCTTCAACACAGAGCCTTTGATTTCTTAATCTCTCTCTCTCTCTCTCTCTCTCTCTCTCTCTCTCTCTCTCTCTCTCTCTCTCTCTCTCTCTCTCTCTCTCTCTCACTCACTCTCTCTCACTGATTAATTTGAGGGGAGTGAGGAAAATGAGGGATCATGGCAACATCCTGTTGGAAGTCCTCTCCTATAACAAGGAATGCATGAATATGCTCGATGGGTTTTGCTAGAAGGTGGAGTCTGTTGACCTCATTTTTTGTGAGGTCTAGCCCTCTTTTAGGATTTAGGATCTAGCCTTAGAACTTTCCCATTAAATATCCTAGAACCTTAGTGATGATACCCACCCCCATAGAAACCCTAACCACTTCCTACCCCTTTTTGGAATTTCACATGTGGGGTTTTAGACCTTCAGCTTTTGGGAGGTTGAGACCAACATGAGGGAGCTCAAAGAGAGCCCCCGTAGGACCATTAAGCCCTAAGATGGCCTTGTTCTCACTTCAATCATCCTCACCACCATTACAATCCAAAATCTATCAAAAATTCCCCAAAATTACTCAGGTCAAACCTAACCTTGCCCCATGAACCCTAAATTCAAAGACACATCAATTCTCCAACCCAATTACCCAAAATTGCCAAATTGCCATCAAATTCTCCAAAATCCCCAAATTCTCTTCAATCCCACAAAAATTCCAACTCTAAGCCCAATCCTATCCAATTTCAAGTCCAAAATCCAAAATTTTAAATTGAAACACAAATCCACCTTGAACCCAATATAATTTCATCAAAACCCAAGTTTAAAATGAGTTTTTCCAAATTGATGATTCATAAATGATCATTAAGTCACCAATTATCTTTTGTCCTGTGAATGTGAGTTAAATTGGGTTAGGAAACAAGTTTAGATTCATTTGGGCTCAATTTGGACTAAACACAAGCCAATAACACCATGAAACTATGTTCCAAACCCCCAATAACACCAAATGTCATTGTGTCCCCAAGCCAAATAACACCATTGCCAAAATCCCTCAATAATACCTCCAAACCACATTGGAAACATGAAATAACACAAAAATATTACCGCTACAAAACCCCGAATAACATCGGCTTTGCATCCCCTCCAATAACTCCTTAACCACACCAATAAACCTTAATAACACTGTAATAAAACCATAATACTACAGTGAATAACACCATTCCCTAACTACCATGTTCAACCACTGGATAACATTGATCGACGAGGAAAATGACCCAATACACCCGTGTTTCGTCAATTTCACGAAAATAATACAGAGTTACAACTTAAATAATCCCTCAGATAACACACTTTGTGCAGAACCGCAGTAACCCTGCAATACTCTTGTAATACTAGCTTCAATAACCCTTACCCTGTGGAACCGTGCTAGCATGCCAATAGCCTTAAGCCCTAAGCCCTAAATCCTAAACCCTAAACCATAAGCATCAAAAGCCCTAATTTTTAAAGATAATTGTCTCTATTTTCTAAAAATAATTATTTAAAGTAATATATAAACTAGAAAATTACAACATCAACTATGGTGAGTTCTCTATGGTGAGTGGAACTAGAGAAAAATAAAAGTTTGTTTTAAAATTAAAACTTATTGTTTATTTGGTTTTCCTTTAAAAATTACTTAAAAATTATAAATAATAAATTATTTTTTGAAAAACTCATCGAAATTGCTCTGATTAGTCCTCTGACCTTGGGCAATACCATATAATTTTTTTAAGTAGAGAGAACCTTAGTAGTTAAAACTAATTACCATGTAAAATTCAATATTTTGAGTATAAATAATTACCAAAAATAAATAAATATCAAAAAAATGTAACTCCCCCTCTGTTGACTTAATTAATCCATGAATAAGAGGTCAATGAAGTCTCATAACCATTTGACATAAAATTTGACAGTTCTAGTGTGTGAGCCCTAGGGGTATATTTGTAATTTTGAGGTTTTGTACTTTAACCTTAATGTTTAGGATTAAATCAGAGTGGAGAGAATTAAATAATGATAATTGATTTGTTGGAGTAATTGAAATACAAAGCATAATTAAGGTAGTAACTCATGCACAAATGTAATTATTTGAATTGTTGAGATTAAGAAATAAATGATTTGAAGATTATAAAGTGAAGGGGTATGAACCGAAAGCCAATTAACCATTGATTTGAGCCCCTTTAATCAATGAGAGAATAAAATTCAATTCTTTAATGAAAGTTAATTACCCTAAAGTTTTGTTTTGCCTTACTTTTCTATTTTGTTTTACTTTATTTTATTTTGTATGTTTTTATCATTTGTTTTGTTTTTGTTGTTTTGTTCTATTTTGTTTTTTTGTTTTGTGTTGTTGTTATCTCTTAGATTCACCGTTCAAGCTTCTAAGTGTTGTCCTTGCAAAATAGAGTTAGCACTTTGTAATAACATATAAAGTAAATATAAAGCACAACATGCCTTTTGTCTTTAGCAATCTCGCAAAATAAAGTTATTATGAAATCATATTCTAACTTGTTGGTTTAGTTGGCTGAATTTTTTTTTTTGAGACAATGCGATCAAGATGTCTATGGCTCTATAATCCTAGGCTCATCGGGCTCATCGGATATCTTGATCCACTTAGTCTAAAAGGTGGTTAACCCAGGACTGGAAGATTCTTGATAACAACCACAAATTGCATAGTCCAAGAAGTCTTCGTAGATCAAGACATATGATTTCAAGTTGCATTCAGTGATTTTTGTTTGTTAAGGTTTTATTTAAGTTTTATGTATTTTGTCATATTTTAGTGGTTGGAAAATTTTAGCTTGTTTATAATTTATTTATCGATTAAGTTTTGTCATTTTTATGTTTTATTTTTATCTTTTTTTGGGATGACCTGATTAGGATCTCATGATTTTGTCGTTCCAGGCCATTAAGTTTGTGGTTTGATTAGTCACAAGTGACTGAAAGATATTTTGTTAGCAACCATAGGTTACCACCTCCAAAATATCTTCTCAAACCAAATTACATTTTAGGGTTCAAGTTTATTTTTTCGTGTCATTTAGGGTGAATTTATGTTTGGTTGATTTTGAGTTTTATATCGGTTGGCTTTTAGTTGGTTTAATTATTTGTCTTAATTATCCCTAACTGAGGTTGAACCAGTTTTTTATATTCATATAAAGAAACAAAGACTTGCTCAACTTTCAGTGATATTTAGATTAATTCATGTTAAATCAAACCTAAAGTAAAATTCTAGTTAACCAAGATTAGGTTGAGTCAAACTAAAGGTTTAATTGATTTGGTTCTAACCAGAGTTAGGTCATATTGGCTTGACTAATTAGACTTAAGTTATATCTAGTTTAAGCTAGAAATAATAGTCTATATTCAATCTACTTTGAAATTAGAAAGGTTGATTAAGTTTAATGTATATTAGACTTAAGTTTAGGTTCAATGTAGGTTGAACCTGAGAGAGATTGGTTAAGTCTAATGTAGGTTAGACTTAAGGTTTAGGTTCAATGTAGGTTGAAGCTTTAACTTCAATTTGGGTTAAAACTAAAGAATTTAAATGGGCTTAGGTTCAAGTTAGGTTGAACCTATGAATTTAGGTTGACTTAGGTTCAAGTTAGGTTGAACCTAAGGGTTTTGATTGACTTAGGTTCATGTTGGGTTGAACCTAAGGGTTTTGATTGATTTAGGTTCAAGTTGGGTTGAACCTATGAATTTAGGTTGACTTAGGTTCAAGTTAGGTTGAACCTAAGGGTTTTGATTGACTTAGGTTCATGTTGGGTTGAACCTAAGGGTTTTGATTGATTTAGGTTCAAGTTGGGTTGAACCTATGAATTTAGGTTGACTTAGGTTCAAGTTAGGTTGAACCTAAGGGTTTTGATTGACTTAGGTTCATGTTGGGTTGAACCTAAGGGTTTTGATTGACTTAGGTTCATGTTGGGTTGAACCTAAGGGTTTTGATTGATTTAGGTTCAAGTTGGGTTGAACCTATGAATTTAGGTTGACTTAGGTTCAAGTTAGGTTGAACCTAAGGGTTTTGATTGACTTAGGTTCATGTTGGGTTGAACCTAAGGGTTTTGATTGACTTAGGTTCATGTTGGGTTGAACCTAAGGGTTTTGATTGATTTAGGTTCAAGTTGGGTTGAACCTATGAATTTAGGTTGACTTAGGTTCAAGTTAGGTTGAACCTAAGGGTTTTGATTGACTTAGGTTCATGTTGGGTTGAACCTAAGGGTTTTGATTGACTTAGGTTCATGTTGGGTTGAACCTAAGGGTTTTGATTGATTTAGGTTCAAGTTGGGTTGAACCTATGAATTTAGGTTGACTTAGGTTCAAGTTAGGTTGAACCTAAGGGTTTTGATTGACTTAGGTTCATGTTGGGTTGAACCTAAGGGTTTTGATTGACTTAGGTTCATGTTGGGTTGAACCTAAGGGTTTTGATTGATTTAGGTTCAAGTTGGGTTGAACCTATGAATTTAGGTTGACTTAGGTTCAAGTTAGGTTGAACCTAAGGGTTTTGATTGACTTAGGTTCATGTTGGGTTGAACCTAAGGGTTTTGATTGACTTAGGTTCATGTTGGGTTGAACCTAAGGGTTTTGATTGATTTAGGTTCAAGTTGGGTTGAACCTATGAATTTAGGTTGACTTAGGTTCAAGTTAGGTTGAACCTAAGGGTTTTGATTGACTTAGGTTCATGTTGGGTTGAACCTAAGGGTTTTGATTGACTTAGGTTCATGTTGGGTTGAACCTAAGGGTTTTGATTGATTTAGGTTCAAGTTGGGTTGAACCATTAGACCTAATTAGGGTTTAATATTTACATAAGCCTAATGTAAGAAAAGCTTAAAGATTTGATTAGGTCTAATGAGGTTTACACCTAATCAAGGTTTAAGATGTACTAAAGCCTAATGTAAGTAAGACTTAAGGATTTGATTAAGTCAAATGGGATACTTAAACCTAATATAATTAAAGCTTAAGGATTTGATTAATTCTAATGGGGTTTGGATCTAATTAGGGATTAAGATGTTCTTAAGCCTAATCTAAGTAAGGCTTAAAGATTTGATTAGGTCTAATGAGGTTTAGACCTAATCAAGGTTTAGGATAACCTAGATCCAGGTCTTAAAATGAACTAGGTCAAACTAGTTGCACTTAATGCACGACCTAATCTTATGTCCAAATTGGATAAATCCTAAATTATATGGTCGGAAATAAATTTTTGGATTAAACTGTAAATTTTGAATTTACAAGTTATATAATTTTTGGATTAAACTGTAAATTTTGAATTTACAAGTTAAACCCCTTAAAGATCAAAATTGTCATTTTAAACCATTCAAAAGAGTGGAAAATTGGTTTTAGTCATTAGATTAATCACCATGGATTTTCTAACTAATTCCAATTTTAATTTCCAATATTATGATTTTTTATTAATATTTTCAAAAATAATTATAAAATTTGGTGAAAATTGGTCATTTTCATTGTGGGAATTTTTCCCAACCTTCGAAAAATAAAATGACATGTCCATGGATGAAAGGAAAATTCCCTTTGAATTTAATGATTTTTGGACTTATAATTAATTTTTAATAACTAAATTATTTTAGGGATTAATTAATTATTTAAAAATTAAATAAAATTTATTAATTTCTAATTTTATTTTATTATTTTCTCCTTTCCTGGTTGAATCTAGGGATATTTTTTGTTTTATTTTTATGTTTTTTTCCTGCGAAGTTATGATTTTTCAAAGGTTATAGGGATTTTTTGGATTTATTAAAAAAAAATCATACTTTCCTAGTAATCCAACTAGGAGCCATGTCACCATAGATTTCCCCAAAACTCCACGCGGTGGATTTTGATTCACGAGGCTTTAAATGTGGTGGTTGAGGTGTCCTATGGTTTAAGACCTTTTGTTTGGATGATTTCATAATCTGACATAAGTTGTTGTCCATTTCTGATACACAAAAAAGGATGCCATCAGTTCATCATCCCCACGAGATGATTAACCAACAGTCGCTTGTGTTTAAACCACAAGATCTCTTTAGATTTTTCACCAAACTTCTTGATTTTTGCTCCTAAAGCTTCATCATACTTAAGAGAATACATCTATATGGTTACTTTAGATTGGTTTAACTATTTTCTTCCGAAAGGTCCAAACCCGAGCCAAATATTAAGATTTGTGACATATACTTGGTCTTAAGAGGGATAGCCTCGTTTAAGCTTGACAGAAGCAATCGCCTTGTCCTTTGGAAGCTCTTCCTTGGTCCAATTTGAAATGAATTTGGGTTGAGGTATGTTATTGATGAAATGGGGGTGCGGTTTCAATTTGGAATGGATTAGTTTAAGCTTGACAGAAATAATCGCCTTGTCCTTTGGAAGCTCTTCCTTGGTCCAATTTGAAATGAATTTGGGTTTAGGTATGTTATTGATGAAATGGGGGTGCGATTTCATATTGGAATGGATTAGAGGTCTCAAGGTGGCTTGATTTTGGTTGACATCTTATTCATAGAGTGTAGGCAAGCTTTTGAAAGAGTTAGGTTGAGGTTTTGGAAAGGTTTATGTATGACTTGAAAATGTCCTTGATTTTGAGGTGTAAAATTAGGGTTCCCGAATGGATTTCAGAGGCTGAAACTATGGGGGATCGATTTCTCAGGAGAAAGGGAGTGGTTTCTCTATT
>NW_018220305.1:0-797 GCF_001263595.1 Phalaenopsis equestris
ACATAATATTTCTAAGTGAAGCAGAGCGACATGTAAAAGCCCTTGCAGCTGATGTAGAGGGTCTATCAGTACCTACACTCCTAGTCTCAATAAATGATTCTACTCTTTGAATTGTATGCTTCCCAATAAGATTTTTTGGCTACAGCTTTTCCTCATTTCCATGGGACTCTACTCATGATTGCTTACATAAAGTGAAAATCAGGGCAGGGTAACCCAATCCACTGGATGTAGCACTATTAGCTATAATCTGAGCCCGATGAATAATGAGAGCACCAAAATCCACTACCTTCATTTTCTAAATGCAGAAGTTTAGCACAACTCTATCCTTTGTTACATTGGTGAGATGATTTCTTGGCAGTGATTTAGCATAGATGAAGTGGCGTCACGGTGTCATTCCTTTAACTGAATAGTCATCATGGAAGCGGAAAAGTTAACTTTCTTATTATTTTTATCATCCACTCTCCTCTTCTATCAGTCAAAAAAGTAATCACTTTATCCAGTGATGAATTAGTCATCAAGAATGTAGTGTATTTGCAATGGAATAAATTTCTCAGATCATAAAAAGCATTGATCCTTTCCTCACAAAATTCAACTTGCTTACCTCTCACAAGGAAGTGATCGTCTGTGGTAAACCTTAGGTTGGCATAAAACTCTAGAATCATTGGTACATTCACTACTATAGTAAAGTAGCAAAACCTTACCCAATTTCTGACGATAATCAATCTCTTGATCTCGCCACCCGGGTTAGCAAATGTTCGTTCTTGGATCAAATTTTTCGATTCCATTTGAGTGTTATA
>NW_018220306.1:0-4315 GCF_001263595.1 Phalaenopsis equestris
CCTTACTCTCTGATGAACAAAGGTCAGAATATGTAAATCTCCTCCAAAGGAACCAATATATTTTTGCATGGACCCCGACTGACATGCCTGGGGTTGACCCTGAAATAATTATGTATTCTTTAAAGATAGATCCAACTTTTAAATCTGTTGTCGAAAAGAAGAGCAATTTTACCCCATATCACTTACAAGCTATTGAACAGGAAGTAAACAAGCTTCTTGAAGCAAAGTTCATACGGGAAGTACATCATCCTGCATGGTTGGCCAATGTCGTCATGGTGAAAAAAACTAGTGGTTCATGTCTTAATAAAACATGTCTGAAGGATAGCTTTCCCCTCCCACGCATAGATCAACTTGTTGATGCAACTTTCGGATATCAGATGCTCAGCTTTGTGGATGCATACTCAGGGTACAATTAAATAAAGATGAACTCAATTGATGAGGAAGCCACCTCTTTTCAAACAGATAAGGGTTTATATTGTTATCAGGTTATGTCGTTTGGATTAAAAAATGCTGGTGCAACTTATCAAAGCCTCATGAACAAAGTCTTCAAAAATCTTCTCAGGCATACAATGGAGGTTTATGTTGATGACATGTTAGTAAAAAGACATGAAGCATCCCAACACACTTCTCATCTGGAGGAGTGTTTCCAACTACTTCGTCAATATGATTTACAACTTAATTTGACTAAATGTGCTTTCGGAGTCACATCAGGGAATTTTTTGGGATTCATGGTTACCCATCGTGGAATTGAAGCAAACCAAAAAAAAGTCAAGGCGCTCAAGGGCATGATGCCTCCAAAAAACATCAAAGAGGTACAACGGTTGAATGGTCGTATAGCCACTTTATCCCGTTTCTTATCTCGTTCTGGGGATAAGTACCTGTCATTCCTTAAGATACTCAGAGGTGCTCAAAACACCGGTTTTCAATGGACAGATGATTGTCATAGTGATTTCGAGCAACTCAAGGCATATTTGGCTTCACCGCGCACCTCCTCTCAAAGAGAATCCACGGATAGATGTTATATATCTATTTGGCTATTTCACCTCATGCAATAAGCTCCATTCTTGTCAGAATAAAAAACTCTGTCGAGATACCAGTATATTATGTTAGCAAGATTCTCTCTAATACAAAAAGTCGTTATCTGATGGAAGATAAGACTGCGCTAGCCCCGGTATTCTCAGCAAGGAGACTTTGTTTGTACTTCCAGACTCACACTATTGGCGTCTACACACAACTCCCTTTGAAGGCTATCCTACAAAAACCAGAAGCACCTGGAAGATTAGTTAAATCGTCGGTGGAATTGGGAGAATTTGACATCCATTATTTACCACGATCGAACATTAAATCACAGGTGTTAGCCGACTTTGTGGTAGAATGTACAGTGCCTACCTCTGATGAACCACCCTCTTCTCTTCCACGATCACCTCAGTGGACAGTATACGTAGACCGAGCATCCAGAAACTCATGAGCTGGTGCAGGAATACTACTCACCTCCCCAAAGAAAGATATTTTGGAGTATGGACTTCATTTGAAATTTAAAGCCACTAATAATGTTGTTGAATATGAAGCACTTGTCGTTGGATTAAAGCTTGTCATCAACTGTGAAGTACGAAACATGATTATTTACATTAATTTTGGACTCATTGCATCCCAAGTAGAAGGAGAATTCAATGCTCATAACTCACAACTGGTTCAGTATCTTAGTCTGGTAAAAACACTTCTTGCTTAAATTGAAACATGCCAGCTCATTTACATACATTGGAAACATGACACCTGAGCTGATCCCATTCTAAGCTTGCAAATTCAACAACTGGAGATCTCTATAAAAGAAGGTATATTGAGGAGATACATTTTACTAGCATCCATGACCCATGGGATATTGTCTATAAATGACTCAAGGGAGCCATCTTGGATGGATCCCATCATCTCCTTCCTCCGAGACGGAACATTGTAAGATGATGCTACTACATTAATTTGCATCTGACGCATGGCTTCTGACTTCATCCTTATAGGGGATGAACTGTATAAGAAGAAATTTGTAGGTCCATATTTCAAGTGTCTTCCTCCATTTAAAGTTGATTACACTCTACGCGAAGTTCATTCCAGAATATGTGGGGAGGATCTTGGTGGCATGGTACTTGCTCTTAAAATAATGAGGCTATGGCCCACGATCAAACAAAATGCATTAAGTTTTGTGCAAAAATGCAAGAATTGTCAACTACACTCTAATCTCACGCATGCACCGCCAGTAGAACTCACATCTTTTATGAGTCCTTGGCCTTTTACCCATTGGGGGGTAGATATCATGGAGTCAGTTCCGATAGCTACTGGACAATGAAAATTTATCATCTTCACTGTCGACTACTTCTCTAAATGGGTTGAAGAGCCTCTTGCTAAAATCACTGAGGCCAATGGTAAATCGTTTGTCTGGAAAAACATCATCTGTCGATTTGGGCTTCCTGCAAAGATTACCACTGATAGTGAGACTCAATTCACTGGTAGGGTCTTCACATCATTCTGCAAGGATCTTCACATTCAGTTGGTGCACACTGATGTGGCGCATCCCCATACGAATGGACAGACAGAGGTGACAAATCGAACCGTGCTCAAGGGGTTGATGACTCGTCTTGAGAAGGCTGGGGGCAGTGGGTAGAAGAGCTACATAACGTTATCTGGTCCTACTGCACCACCGCACGAACTCCTACGGGGGAAACCCCATATAACTTGTGTTTCGGCACCGAAGCTGTCATCCCCGTTGATATCGGAGTTCCAAACCCCCAAGTCAAGACTTTGCCTCAGATAGCAATGAAGAAAAGTTCTGACAACAGTTGGATCTTCTCCCAGAAATACACGATGTGGCCCACCTAAGAGCTGCTTCCTACCGCCAAAGAGTTGCTCGCCACTTCAACCGGAGAGGCAAGCCCCGATTTTACGTAGTATCGAAGTCGCTGGTCATGGTCCCCAACGCAACAAAATTATCCCCTCTCTGGGAAGGCCCATACATCGTGGCTGCCGTGATCAAGCCTGGAACCTTCAAGCTCAAAGACTCAGATGGAAAATTATGCCCCGAACTTGGAATGCTGAGAATCTTCGGAAATACTACCAGTAGCACTTCAGTTATATAATCTATGTCATATTGCATACAACGTCAATGTATCTCAGACTTATTAAATAGTATTTACTTGCTTTCTTCTACAAAAAAAAATATCTTTAGAATGCGCAACAACTCATTCACGAGTCACTTTATGCTTTTGGACGAAGAAATACACAACTCTTCCACACAGGTTCATAAAGTTGTATCTTCATCAGAGCACGATCGATCTCAGAGGGATTTGATCTAACCTCTTCCAAATGGGTTAACATTACCGAGTTTTTACTACGATAAATAACCCTGGATAGGTTTACAGTCCTTGGTGGGCTACACCTGATCTCTTCCACACAGGTTCATAAGTGAGCAATGCTCCAGCAAAAAACATCAGACGGGTTAATAAGTCCTCGATGAACTTTCGTGGGATCCTCCCATGTTAAACATCACTGAGTAATTCTCTAATGCATAACCTCAGCCAAGTAAAAGGTCGCTGGCAATTTATCCCCGCAGCAACCTTTTTACGTGACATTGGACATCCAACACATCAAGCCACTACGATACTTCGCCCAACAGCACGCCGTTGCAACACACTGTCATTGGACATTAAACATCACTGAGTAATACTCTGATGCATAACACCAGCAAAGTAAAAGGCCACTGGCAATCTATCCTCGCAACAACCTTCTTACATGACATTGGACATCCAACGCATCAAGCCACTACGATACTTCGCCTAGCACACCTCTGCAACACACTGTCATGACACGTCGTTGTCCTGTAACGCGTCACCTCGACGCACCATCACAATGTGTCGCCACCCCGCAAGTTACCACGACGCACTGCCACAACACGTTGTCGCAACTCAACGCGTCGTTGTAACGCATTGCCCCAACACGTCATCACGTCGGGACGCATCGCCGCAACGCGTCTCGTCATCACAAGCACTACTGCAATGCATCGTCACGCAGTCACGTGTCGCCACGACGCACTGACGCAATGCATCCCCACACTACGACATATCGTCGCAACGCATTGCCACAACACAACACGTCGCTGCCTCGTGTCATCACATCGCAACACGTAGTCGTAAAGCCTCGCCGCGGCCCACACGTCGCCACAATGCGTCGTCCCACCGTAGCTCTTCACCGCAACACGTTGTCCTTCCATGTCGCACCGCTGCTTCGTACCGCCACAACGGGTTGCCCAGCAGCGCTGCCGGGATGTATT
>NW_018220306.1:4478-5841 GCF_001263595.1 Phalaenopsis equestris
GCCACGGGGCAGCCGCGCCCCCCCGCCGCAACAGGTTGCCCCACTGAGCCACCACGTTGCATCGCCGCATTGCGCTGCCGCAATGCATTGCTGTAACGCATCGCCATGATGCACCACTACACATCCACCCTCTCCTTCAAGCCCCTATTTATAGACTCAAAAAGTGCATTGGCCAATAAATGCACATTAATATAGAAATCTAAAAGGAAGTGCAAGTATTAAATGCTCATAAATAACAATGAATAAAAACTTTTCATATTCAAAAAAAAAATCTTTTCAATTTTTTTTTATTCTCTTTTGCTCTTTCAAATTTCTTTATCTCTTCAAATTTCTTTATAAAATATTATTTATTCTGTTTTAGGCGTGATTTGAACCCCCCCCCCTTTCACATAAAGCCAAAGATATTAACCAACTAAGCTGAGTTCAGCTTTCTATTTATATAAGTATAATAATTATTCTTAACTAAGTAAGATATACATATTCTTATACATAAATACTACGGATATTGATATTTTCGGACGATAAAAAGGGACTTGCCCGAAAATAGGGGGCAACTGATACACCGCCAACAAATTTTTATCATCCAACACGAATCTCGAGGCATGACACAAATTTCGATATGATATTTTAAGCAAGAAACATTCAAACCTTGATAAAAATTCATCCAGAGCTCCAATTTCAGCAAATTTATAGTCAAACTGACTCGTTCAATGAGACGAACATAATGATATGAAAATTAGCCCAATCTAAGTCAAATCAAGCCCAGATCAAGTCATTAAATCACAATTAGAAGATTTATGAATACATTTGGAAAGTCAAACGGTTGTCAAATATGACAAGTTTATTCTCAAATTGAGCGGCTCGACATGACGAATCCAACGAGCTCAAGATCACTCAATCCTGACATCATTAAGACACTCAAATGTCCATTAAACGTCGTATGATCAAGGGTCTCTCCAGACCGTCCGATCAAAATGGTTCATATTCCTGCATTAATTGCACCCAGAACATTATAAATAGATTTCCATCCCTCTCATGAAGGGGGATGGAAGTCTAGAGAGAGTCTGAGATCTTGAGGAGAAGCTGCAGCTCGGCATCACCACCACACCAATCATCGTCGACCACCGCCGACCTCCGTAGTCAACCACCGCCACCTCCGTCATCGACCGCAGTCAACTTTCGTCGATCTCCGTCGACCACTACAGACCTTAGACAACCACCACCACCGTCGTTGACCACCGTCGACCATCGTCAACCTCCACCTACCGCCATCGATCACCATCAACCAGACGACCTCAGTCAACATTGCAATCTAAAAAATATAGTTACCATTTTGTCGGCACTATTTTTGGTGTGGGGTTTG
>NW_018220307.1:0-20671 GCF_001263595.1 Phalaenopsis equestris
AATATTCACCTCTTTGCTCCAAATTTGATCCTTTTACACTGCTTTTAGCATTTTTAACCTTTTTACTAATACTTGAAAGTAAAACACACAACAACCTTCCATTAAAGCGCAATATCTCAAAAATAGGTATAAAAATGCGTTTAAAAATACTATATATTTTAGGTGTATCAACATCCCCCAAACTTAAAACCCAAACTTAAAATGTTACTTGTAAAATGTTACTTGTTCTCAAGTGGTGAAATGTTTCCCTCAGGTTCCCATACGGTGCACTACGTCCGTTATCCAACCAAAAGACGTCATCTGGTCTTCCGGGACCCATATTTACACGTCATGAAAATGAAAAATTTTTGTGTTAAGCCTGACCCAACCTGACATGCAAAATGTTACGTATTATCCCACCTTTTTAGCGTATTCTCGCTTATTTTTTGCGTATTATTCCCTCAGAAACTTCTATTCTGCATTATTCAGTAGAAAAGAAGTTCTCAAAAAGGGTTTTTTTGTCTCAGCTAGGATTTGGTCGCTGCATTTATGATGGAGATACATTTCTCTTTTAATGAAGAGTTTGAGCACATGCTGACAGAATGAATGTCAACGTATTTGAAATGGAGCTAAGATTTCTTACTTACTTCAACCGTTTTCCATTTTCCCGAGAGTAACCCAACAATAACCTAACAATAACCTACGCATAAACCCACAAGATCTCTAAAAAAAGTGAGATTTTGTGTGAATCTTCGATTGTTGTTAGGTTATTTCATCATTATTTAGGGTTTAGGGTTATTTATTTTCGGGTTGATTGAAAAAATACTCAACAACCCGAGAATAACCCAACAATAACCTAAGAATAACCTGCCCAAAAAACCCATCAGATCTCTAAAAAAGGTGAGATTTTGTGTGAATCTTTGATTGTTATTAGGTGATTTCATCATTATTTAGTGTTTAGGGTTATTTATTATCGGGTTAATTGAAGAAATACTCAATAACTCGAGAATAACTCACTAATAACCTAAGAATAACCTGTGCATAAACCCACCAGATCTCTAAGAAAAGTGATATTTTGTGTGAATCTTCAATTGTTGATAGGTTATTTCATCATTATTTAGTGTTTAGGGTTATTTATTATCGGGTTGATTGAAGAAATACTCAATAACCCGATAATAACCCAACAATAACCTAAGAATAACCCGAGAAAGTAACCCACCAGATCTCTAGAAAAAGTGAAATTTTCTATGAATCTTCGATTGTCGTTAGATTATTCCATCATTACTCTTTGGTTAGGGTTATTTATCTGACTATCTCTATTGTATACTTTAAATTTGTAGATATCTAGGGCAGAAACAGATTGCAATGATCCAATTGCTCGTAGCTTTCTTAATACTTTTGTCCGTGATGAGGAAGAGGCTTACAAACATTATTGTGCTTATGCACATTATGTTGGTTTCACTCTACGCAAGGACCACACAACTTACTGGGCTAAATCTAAGCAAATTAATTCGAAGGATTATATTAGTGGAAAATCAGGTCATAAAAGAGAATCTCAGCTAGCCACTACTGTGAAGTACAGAAAAGCGGATACACGGACTGGCTGTCAAGAAATGGTTCGCTATGCTATTGATCTTGATGGCAACTAGACCTTAAAGAAATTTTTTGAAAGTCATAACCACCCCTTGGAGGAATCCGGTGACAATCACCTTCTACGTTCCAGTCAGAGGATTAGCGAGTTAAATGCAAATTTACTAAGATCAATGACAGGTTCTTGGATTAGAGCAGCTGATTCATTCAATTTACTTGCTACAGAGGTTGGTGGTGTTGAAAAATTGGAGTATACTAGACAAGATGCATACAGCTTCATTCAAAGGGATAAAAGAAGCAGAATTGAACAGGGTGATGCCAACTCTCTCTTACAATTATTCATGGAGCGCCAAAATGAAGATAGCATGTTTGCACGGGATTTCCAAAGTGATGAGGAGGGCAAACTTACAAGCTTTTTCTGGAGTGATGGGTCTTGCAGACTAGATTATGATTGTTTTGGAGATGTCATCATTTTTGACACTAGCTACTATTTGAATAAGTATAATTTATGTTGTGCTCCTTTCATTGGGATTAACCACCATTGGCACAATGTTCTATTCGAAGTTGGTTTTTTATCTAACGAGACGATAGAATCATTTAAGCGGTTATTAAAAACCTTCATTCGTATAATGGTAAGAGCAATTGCTTTCGTTGGCAATTACTTCCAATTCCAATGTTTACTTCCAATTCCAATGTTTACCGATCAGGATCAAGCGATGGCAAGAGCAATTGCTGATTATCTTCCAATCACAAGACATAGATTATGCCAATGGCATATTTATAAGAAATTACCCCAACAATAACCTTATAATACTTCGAGAGTAAACTAAAAATACCCCAATAATAACCTTACAAAACCCCGGGAATAACCTGAGAATACACCGAGAATAACTTAACAATACCCTTAGAATAACCTAAGAATACCCCGAGATAAACCTGAGAATACCCCAAAAATAACCTGAGAATACCCCAACAATAAGCTTAGAATACCCCAAGAATAACCTGACAATACCTTGAGAATATCCTAAGAATACCTTGAGAATAACCTCAGAATACCCCAAGAATAACCTGAGAATACCCCGGGAATAACCTGAGAATACCCCAACAATAAGCTTAGAATGCCCCAAGAATAACCTGACAATACCCTGAGAATATCCTAAGAATACCCCAAAAATAACCTGAGAATACCCCAAGAATAACCTAAGAATACTCTGAGAATAACCTGAGAATATCCCGAGAATAACCTGAGAATACCTCGAGAATACCCCAAGAATAACTTGAGAATACACCAAGAATAACCTAACAATACCCCTAGAATAACCTAAGAATATCCCGAGAATAACCTTAGAATACCCCAAGAATAACCTGAGAATAGCCCAAGAATACCCTGATAATAACATCAAAATACCCCAAGAATAACCTGACAATACCCTGAGAATATCCTAAGAATACCCCGAGAATAACCTGAGAATAGAGAATAACCTGAGAATACCCACCTGAGAATACCCCAAGAATAACCTGAGAATACCCCGACAATAACCTGAGAATACCCCAATAATAAGCTTAGAATACCCCAAGATCAACCTGAGAATACACCGAGAATAACCTTAGAATACCTCAAGAATAACCTGACAATACCCCTAGAATAACCTAAGAATACTCCGAGAATAACCTGAGAATATCCCAAGAATAACCTAACAATACCCGCTCCTGAGAATAACCTAAGAATACCCCAACAATAACCTTAGAATACCCTGAGAATAACCTGAGAATACCTTAAGAATAACCTAACAATAACTCAACTGTAACCTTGCAATGCCCTAGGAATAACCTAACAATACCTCAACTGCAAGATAAACCTGCACAAAATAACAATATATCAAACAGATAATACATTTATTCTCCAAATAATTTGTATCTGCAATATATCAACCGTAAACTACGAATACACCAAGAATAACACAGCAATACCCCAACAATAACCCAGCATTACCCCAATAATAACCTAACAATAACTCAACTATAACCTTGCAATACCCCAGGAATAACCTAACAAAACCACTAGAATAACCTAACAAGATAACAATACATCAACAATAACCCAGGAATAACCTAACAAAATAACAATACATCAACAATAACATGCAGTAACATATCAAACACTAGAATAACCTCTACTTCTTTGACTTCATTGGCTGCTCAACCTCTGTCTTCTCATCCTTCAGCCTCTTCGACCTGGGCATACTCCGGATCATCAAACTCCATCGTCTCATGGCTTTGAAGCTAGCAAACGAGGGAAATGTGAAACCCTAACAGAGCGAGCGACGAAAACGTAGAAGAAAAACAACCGGAGAGTATTGTCAAATCGTCTTCCTCGACATTATAAAATGCGGGGTACTCGAAGAGACGTGGGCTCATACATTGGGCCGGGTCGGCCTTCAGCGAATTCTTTTTTTTAATTAGGTGGACAAGCGGGTCTCACATTTTCCACACAAAATTTTATTGGTCAGCGTACAATGCGGACCGTCAGGTCTCCTGACTGAAAAAGCGCTCCCTCAGGTGACACTTCAATCTTTAAAAACTAAGTAAGTATGATATGTATATGAGTTTTTTTAGGAGTTAGTAAAATTTAGATTTAGGTAATTAGTAGTCCAATTTAGAAAAAAAATATTTAGTAAATGATACCAACTTAAAGTTTAGACATATTTAATGTTAAGAAAGATGAAAATATGAGTTCTTATCTAATTAAGAAATATTGTAGATTCTTCAAATCTAGAACTTAGTCCTTTTATTATCTCCACTTAAAAATTTTTATTAAGAGTAATTTTACTTACTATATTATATCCATAAGCTTCAGAGCTTCTCAAGTCTGATATTTTAAACATATCAGATGTGAAACTAATTTTTTATTAGGCACTACTCCTCAAGCTTCTCCTCCCTTACTTTTTCTCTTTCTTTTTCTTTTTCTTTTGTTTTTCTTTTCATTTTCTTTTCTTTTCTTTTTATTTTTTTTTTCTTTTGTTTTCCTTTTTACGCAAGGATTACTATATCTGGATACGCCTTTAATGGTTTTGAATTCTACTTCTCCTTTCCTAGAGGAAATGTCTTGATATAAATCTTTCACTTATAAATATAATAATAACTTTGAAATTTATTTTTAATAAAACAAATTTAATTATTAAAAATAAAAGTCGAAATTTCTAAATTTTTCAAAAATGTAAATTTTTCTTACTATAGATAGTTACACTGTATTTAACATTTTTTACACTAAAAATTTTTAACTGAAAGTTTTTCTTCATTACTCAAAATTTTAACTAAACTTTCTTACTCATTTCTAATATCAAATTTTACTTCCCTCTTTTTGATCAAAATTTGTTTTCATTTTCATTTTAATTCAACATGTAGAGATTTAATAGATTTTTAAGTAGTGGCTATAAACATAAAAACAAAAAAACACACTAAACTTGATATCACAGTTTTACCAGAAAGACAAACACACAAATATGATAAAAGAAAAGTACAGGGTAGTAGTTTCTAAGTTTAAAATTTAAAACTAAAGTTAGCAAGATTTTCAAGTTTTCGCAAAACATAGAATTAAGTTCAATCCTTAACTAACTAACACAGTTCTAAACGCACAAAAATATTTACTACCTCGGCATTTTAAAACAAAGTACTAACAAAACACAACATCACAATACAATTAAAAATAAACATCTCACACGTCACAATGTATAAACAAGTACACAAACATACATGTCTCAAGTTCAAAACATAAAAACACATCACGTCATAAATCTCACTTAAACATAAAAGTCCAAACCACATCACGTAGTTCAAATCAACACACAGATGCAAATGTAGCAAGCCCAGACGAAATAGTTCATATCATGTTACAAACATAAAAATAAATCTCTTAGTTCTACTCCTCATCCCCTGAATCACTGCTATCCCAAACTTTTGCAGGCTCATAATCAGGGTATCTAGGATATGGAGGAAATTGCACTCCTTACTTACCCCTATTGAGGCTCTCCAAAGATGAGTGAAATTTCTCTTCATAATCACTTTTTCTCCTATTATACCTATCAGTATGATCTGCAAAATGTTCTAAATTTTGTACCCTATCTGTGGTACAGTTAGAATTATCCATCATCCTTTGTAATAATTTATCTTGGGTCTCATTACACTCACCTCTAGGAGTAGAATCACGTGAGGTAGATGGTATACATGTAGAAGCAGCAGAGGTAGAAGCAACAAACATCTCCATTCCAAAAGTCCTAGAAAATCCTCCTCTCCACCCAAAAATAGAATGTCCAGAACAAGTTTTCACATTCACCTTTATGATGGGCTTTAGAGGTAATAGTACTTCCTCCCAGCTATCATATTTTACTCCAGCCTGCTCACACATAAAAAAGATCAAGGAAGCAAATCCTAGACCTACAGTAGTAATGGTAGTGGCAGAAATGATGATAATATGATATATCAAAGCTTCTATGTTGATGAGCTTTCCTTCTTGGATACAATAATTTAATGTTGCTCTCTCTCTAGTAACTTCACTGAGATGATTTCACTGAGGAGATGATTTGTTGGAAGTAGACGAGCAGAAATAAAATAGTGTCATGCCTTTGAAGTTGCACATAACTTTGACGTGGGGAAATTAACTCTCCTCTCATTAGTGATCTTCTAGAGTCCTCTTCTAAAAATTGAATACAAAATAATCTCATCTAGCTCCGTCTCAGTCAGACTATTATTTGCATAAAAACATAAAGTATCTTGTGGAAAATGGTAGAACAAATTTATTACTTCAGGTGAAAAAGGTACCAACTTTCCTTGAACCATGACTCTATCATCTTCAACCTCAGGGAGGTATGTATAAAACTCCCTAACAACAGAAAGAACATGAACAATAGAAAAAAAACATAATCATTCCCACTGTCGATGAACAATCAAATCTTCAGATCCACTTGGATTCTTGAAACAAAGCTCTTGGATAAGTTTTTATGATTGCAACGCTTCACTGTACCAATCCTGAGCCTTCAAACTAAGAAACTTGTTTGAATCAAAAGGGCTCATTCTTTGTGCCATTCTAAAATTTTATGGAATTCCCAAAATAACTTCAGAAATTAAGTCTAAACTACTAAACTAAACATACAAAAGCATAAACTACACATCCTATGCAATTTCCATAGATTTTTCCTCATTTTTCACGATTAATAGTGAATTTTCAAATTTCTCCAAATGTACTCAAAATAGATGGTGAAAATCCAAAATTTTTGCATAGAAGTAAAGCTCTTACCGTAAGAAATCAAAATCTAGCAAATTTTTCTTGATTCCACCAAGAAATCTCCACATAATATCTTGCCCTAGCTCTCCAAAATAGCAATTTTGAGAGGTTGAAGGTGACAGGAGGGTGAAAATGGCGATTTTCAGCTCAAATTTCTTTTTTCATCGTTTGCAAAATGGTTATCATGAACTGGTGCTTAATCTTAGATAAGTGGTGCTTAGGCTCCTACCACTCAGGATAGCTCGTGCTTAAGCGTGATATGTGGTGCTTAGGCGCCAGTGAACGATTTTTGAGTTTTTTTTAAAATTAACTAAAATGCACTATTTGCCTAAGTATACCACCCCTAAATGGTCTTATAACACTTCAATAATAATTTTCATCTCCTTTAACTCTCCTCTCTCTCAAAATTCTCTTTATAACTCAATTCAATTCGAGGCTAAACATAACACAAATTTTCACACAAAAAAAACTTATATATTCATTCACAAACAATAACAAGTACATATAATACTTAATTCTCATTCCAAATAGTCTCGGATGAGATAATTTTATAAATACAAACACCTAACAAACATACACAATTAAACTCATAAAAAAGTCATAAACACTAAAAACAAACACTAACATGTAAACACAACGACTCCAAACAAACAAACTCAAACATAGAACTTAATTCCACTCTTCATTTGATGGTACAAACTTCGGTCTTTAATTAGTCTCTCTTGAGGCATTTGGAATATAAAGTTAATAAAATGAATGGTGGTGACATGCTCTGGTACTATCTTCTTCAATCCATTTCTGCTTAAGAAACATCTCCTTATCTGCTTCCTCTATATAACTAGTATGGCTAAATTGTATCTTCAACTATCATCCAATATGCTTAAGATGTGCATAAATCTCAATTACCTTGGTCTCAAGTAAAGCTATGGTAGACTCAACTTTATTGAACTTGTCTGATATTCCTTCGATACTAATGGTTAAAAAACTGTTATACAACTCTTGTGCACAATGACTAATGAATCTCTTCCTCATGGTCTCTTCCTTCTTCTTCAAATCCATCTCCCATGAAGAATTCTTATCAAAATCTCTCTCTGTTATAAAATTTTTGGGCTAAAAATGATCTGGGGCGAAATTCCTTCACTAAACCCTTCTATTTATAGGCCTAAATCCTTCCAATAACTCCTAGACACGTCTTGGAACTGCCTTAGCACGTTTTTATAAATTGATTGGCGGTTAAACCTTCTAGAATCTTAATTTTACACATGTGTTTAAACTGCCGCTCTTAAGCGCCGAATATTTGCACTTAAGCGCCAGTGCACATTTTTGCACCAGTTAACTTTACATCTAAATTCTCATTCTAATATGTCTAGATTACTAAATAAAGTTTTAAAATCAATACTAACACATAATAGCTCAATAATACTACCTTAAATTTTCTTAATCACACACAAATGATAATCAAAGCAAAATACACTGATAATTATGGGTTGCCTCCTACAAGGTGCTTGGTTTAACGTTGTGAGCCCAACATAACCAGTGCTTATTCTGATTGACCCAACATCATTCTATCATTAAATTTGTGTTGATCCCCTATAAATTAAGGCTTTAGTCTATGACCATTCACTTTAAACACTTTATTAGTCTTAGGATCTTTAATATCCACAGCTCCGTAAAGATATTCATCACAACAAATGGGCCCATCCACCTGGACTTAAGTTTGCCTGGAAATAATCTTAACCATGCATTATATAGCGAAACTTGTTGCCCTCACTGAAAATTTTTAGTAAGAATCTATTGATCATGCCACTTCTTCATCTTTTCTTTATAAATCTTAGCACTCTCATAAGATTCATTCCTTATCTCTTCAAGCTCATTTAATTAAAATAATATTTTCTCACCAGCATCTTTCAAATTATAATTAAACTCTTTAATTGCCCAATATGCTTTATGCTCAATTTCAACTAGTAAGTGACAAACTTTTCCAAATACTAACCTATATGGGGACATTCCTGTAGGAGTTCTACATGCAGTCCTATAAGCCCACAAAGCATAGTCAAGTTTGATTGACCAATCCATTTTTGTTCGATTTACAGATTTTTCCCTAATTCTTTTAATTTCCTAATTGGATAATTCAACCAAACCACTTGTCTAAGGATGATAAACAGTAGCAATCGTAAGTCGTAGCAATCCTATAATTTATATGAAATTTTTTTAAGGACTTCTTCATTATAGCATTTCTGAAATGACTTCCCCCATCAGTAATGATAACTCTCGACATCCCAAATCTACAAAATATGTTCATTTTAAAAACTTTTGCAACACTTTGAGCATCATATCATAATAAAGCAACAACTTCTATCCAATTGGATACATAGTCCACTTCTAACAGAATATATAAATTTCCAAAAGATGGTATAAATGGTCCCACGAAATCTAATCCCCAAACATCAAATATTTTAACTTCTACAACATAATTTAGGGGCATCTCATTTCTTTTAGAAATATTGTCTACACGTTGACATTTATCACAAGTTTTGATATAAACATTAACATCTCTAAAAATAGTAGGCCAATAGAGTCCAGATTATAAACTTTGGTATGTTGTTTTATCAACACCAAAATGTCCTCCAAAATCAGAATTATGACATTTTTGGAAAATTTCATAAATCTCTTCTAATGGTACATATCTTTGAATAATCAGATCCTTTCCTTATTTATATAAAAATAGGTCATCCCAAAAATAATACTTAACTTCGGAAATAAATTTTCTCTTCTGTTGGTATGTCAAACCGTAGAGCATAATATCACTAACAAGAAATTTCACAATGTCGACATACCACGGAACACACCACTCATTAATAGTGAACAATTTTTCATCTGGAAAATGTTCATTAATTTCTCTTTCAAAATAGAGTGGTTTTTTTTAACTCAAGCTTGGACAAATGATCAACAATTTGATTTTTAGTCCCCTTTTGAACTACTATTATAAAATCAAATTCTTACAAAAGAAGAATCCATCTTATAAGTCTAGGTTTTGCATCCTTCTTTTTCATTAAGTACTTAATAGCAGAGTGATCTGTATGCATTACAAAATGAGTTCCAATTAAATATGATCGAAATTTATCAAAGGCATAAACTATTACTAATAACTTTTTTTCAGTTGTTATTTAATTAATTTGAGTTTCATTAAGATTTTTACTAGCACAGTAAATTACTTTGAAAATCTTATCATATATTTGTCCTAAATTAGCTCCAATAGCATAATCACTGGCATCACACATCAATTCAAAAAGTTTTCCCCAATCTGGTGAAATTACAATTGGTGCAATGATTAATTTTTCTTTTAATAACTCAAAAGCTTTTAAGCATTTCTCATCAAAATTGAAAATTGCATCTTTAATGGCATAAAGGCTTAGTAATCTTTGAAAAGTTTTTAATATATCGCCTGTAGAATCTAGCATATCCTAAAAAAAACTCCTAATTTCCCTTACATTTGTTAGATAAGGTAAATTAGTCATCACTTGAATTTTAGCAAGATCTACTTCCATACTATTTTATGATATTTTATGTCTTAATACAATTTCTCTTACTACCATAAATTGACATTCTTTTCATATTAAGGACTAAATTTGTTTCTTCAAAGCCTTTTAAAACTTTAGATAAATGTTCCAAACATGAGTCAAATGAAGTTCCAAACACTGAAAATTCATCCATAAGGACTTCAATCCCTTTTTCAATGACTTCAATCCCTTTTTCAACTTCAATCCCTTTTTCAATTAAATAACAAAAACTTGTCATCATGCATCTTTGAAATGTAGCATGGGCATTATTTAAACCAAAGGGCATTCTTCTAAAAGCAAAAGTACCATACGGATTAGTAAAAGTTGTTTTCCCTTGATCCTCAGGAATTATTTGTATTTAGTGATAACCAGTAGATCCATACAAAAAATAAAAATATTTTTGCACAGCTAGTCTGTCCGACATTTGATCTAGAAAGGGTAGTGGAAAGTGATCTTTCCTTGGGGGAAGATTTTATTTTCTATAATCAATGCATATTTGCCACCCTCCATTTGTCTAGTAGGTATTATTTCATTATGTTCATTCACAGTCATAATCAGTCCTCCTTTCTTAGGAATGTAATAAATTGGACTAACCCATGCACTATCTGAAATATGGTAGATAATTTCAGCATCTAACCACTTTAAAATAACACTTTAAAATTTCTTTCTTTACAACTTCTTTCATAATAGGATTCAATCTCCTTTGAGGATCAGCCCTGGGTTTTCAATTCTCTTTCATAAGAATTCTATGCATACAAATTGAAGGACTAATTCCTTTAATATCAGTTATTGTCAATCCAAAGGCTTTCTTAAAATTTTTTAAAATTTTCATCAATCTTTCTTTTTCTTCCATCGTTAAATTATAGGAAATTATAACTACTAAAATAGTGGACTCTCCTAAAAAGGCATATTTTAAATGATCAGAACGTAACTTCAACATAAGTTCTGGAGGTTTTTTAATTGATGGATAAAATAATTGATCTTTATCTATCAAGTCCAGAATTTCAAAACTTTCTTGAACAAAGTTTGAATCTTCCTTAAAAAGGTCTTCACATTGATCTAATTCCTCTTCTTGCTCGTGTTCCAAATACTTTTCTTCAGATTTTTCTTCATAAGTAGTTTTGAAATGACATTCAATTATATATCTTATAACATCCATTCTATAGCATTCATCATCTTTACCTTTTGCAGGATATTTCATTGATCTTGAAATGTTAAAAGTAATAGTTTGATCATTGACAAGCGTTGTTAATTCCCCTTTTTACACATATATCATTGCTCTTCTTGTGGCTAGGAAAGGTCTCCCTAAAATGATAGGTATCTTTTTGTTTTCCTTTATATCTAGCACAATGAATTCAAGTGGAAAGATAAATTGATCCACTTTCACTAGGACATCTTCTATAACTCTTTTATTGTAGGTTATTGAACAATCGGCTAACTGCAGAGTTACAGTAGTAGGGGTTATTTCTCTTAATCCCAATCTTTTAAATATTGAAAGTTTTAGAGTCCTAGATTGGTAGAACAATCCCGTAGTGTAATTCCAATTAAATTTGGAATGGTTCGTCCAACCTGGGTTATAATTATTTGAATATGGGTTATTCTGCTTGTTATAATGACATTTAAAGTTTCTAATGCTACTTGAGAATCTACCATTTGGCATAATGAATTCTCTTCATTCATTAAAATTTATTGAGGAAATTTCATTCCAAATTGGTCTAACTTCTTTGAAATTGCAGCAATTTGATTTACTAACTTAGTAAATGCATTAGATTCATGAATATTGGCTACTTTCTTTGGATTCACCCTCTCAGAATGCCATTGAAAATTATTGGCAGCCATTTATTCAATTAAAGTAATGAACTACCAGTAGCGGCTTCAATAATAGATATAAGAGATCCAACTAATCCATTATAAAAAGTTTTAATTATTAACCAATATGGTATAACAGGGTGTGGACACTTTCTTAAGAGTTCCTTAAATTGTTCCCATGCTTCCAAAATAGATTCCCCTTCAAACTGATTAAAAGATGTAATATCATTTCTGCTTTGCAGTTTTTGATGGTGGAAAATATTTAGAAAGAAATTTCTATGTTGAATCACTCGAAGTTAAAAGTTTTGAAAGATCCAGGTGCTAACGAATTCAACCACATCTTAGCTTTATCCCACAGTGAGGAAGGAAATAACCCAAGTCTTATAGCATAATCTGATACAACAACATATTTAAATGCAGCACACAATTCTAGAAAATTGGTAAGTTGTAAATTTGGATCTTCAGTTGTTGATCCCCCAAACTGATTGATCCCCCTTCAGTTGTTGATCCCCCAAACTGATTATTTGATACCATTTAGATAATATCAAGTTTAAGCTTAAATGAATTAGCCACTCAGTAGGTTTTTGAATTCTACAATTAAGTTCATCTACCATAGGGTTGGCATATTCTTGTAAAGGTCTAAACGCTTGATGAATTTCAGTATTTTGATTGTTTTGGTTTTCCATTTTTGTAACTTTTTAAGATTTTTCAAGATTTTTTATATTTTGGGTTTTTCTGGTTTCCTTAACAGTTCTCTCTAATTCAGAATTGTAGAACACTACTCCTTCAGAACCTGAACTACGTATACACTCAACATAAAATAAAAATAAAATAAAACACACAAAATAAAATACAATAATTATTAAAGTTTAAGTAAGACTTTCTAAAAATAGAAATTTTCTTTTAGATCAATTAATTTCTCCTCGGCAACGGCACCAAAAACTTGATCCCGACTGTCTATATGCAACAGTATAACAATGATTTTAATTATAATTTTCACTTATATTTCAATATTTTACGACAGTGCAAAAAACTTGATCCTAAAGAAAATAAGAATATAACTTTTTAATTTATATATATGTTTGGATACTACGCAAGTATACGTATCGTTATCAATTAATATAGGACTTTTTGATTAAGACATAATTATTGAACCCCACAGGGAGAATACGCAATATGCACTTTTGAACAACTACTTTCTATTCTAAAAATACAATTACTTAAACTACAAATATTTTTGCAGTATTAAAATTCAAATCTTTTTAATATTTTTGATATTTTGACAGAATAGTAACAGTTTAACAAGATAACTTGAGTTTTTGTAAGTGAAAAATAGTAAATTTGAAAAATATATTTCTCCTTATCATGAATCATAAATAAGTGTAGGATTTCTATTATGGAAGTATGCAAATTGTGTTGTACCAAATAGAAGCAATTATTTCCTTACTTTTACTAGAGATGCTATAGAGAACATTATCTAATTTAAAGTTTGAATAGTTTTGAAGACTGGTTAGGTAGGGAAGATACCAGCTCTCACTCTAGAGTTCGTCGATTCCCATCCACTTGGGGACTAACATCTCGTATCAGAACCTAAAATAATAAATCAAGTTGGGAGCTTTAACCTGTCACTTTAAAGTCCTCTAACTCTACACCCTTCAATGATTATTTCTCTATTTATTTTCCCTAAATCATATGAATTACATTCTCATTAATACAACCTCATGTGATTTTTTCTAATTATTTATTGAGATAATACCAGCCTGATTCTTACATGTTCTCACAATAAATTCTAACATCTGGATTGGTCAAATCAAAAAGTAAATGAAGTTCATGGATTTAAATCAACACAACTTCTTCCAACATTAAAGATCAATACTCTCCACAAATTCCATCCAAACTTTAATTACTTATCATTTTAAGGAGAAAGACAAAGAAAACTACTCCAAATTCATGGAGAAAATAAAACCACACTTTAGTTTAAAAGTAGAAATCATTGTCAAACCATCAAGAAGTTTGAACTAAAACCAAAAAGTAGTTTAAAATAAATGATAAAAGCTTATCTCAAATCCTCGACCAAACTCTTGAAGTTCCTATGAATCTCTTCTCTTTTACAACACTCTAAACTCTCAAAATAAACTAAAAACAAAAAGAAAAAGTAAATTTTGTGTGGTGCTTGAATCTCTCCACAAGATTCTCCACGATCTTCTTCTTACGACTCCAACACCCTCTCCCTCTTCAAGCACCCTCTTCTTCTTCAAGAACCCATTTTAAATGTAAGAACTTTCTTCTTTTATAAATCTCTAAGAGGTGCCTTGATAACTTTTCAAAATGTGTCCAAATTTGATGTATTCTTCAAAAGATGCCTCCTTTCACAAATCTTTTAATTATATTTTTGTTTCTAGTGGTCATAACCACCCTATTTAGCCAATTGGTTCCTCAAATGCCTCTTCAAAATTTGACAAAATGAAGAAAATTGCCAAATAACTAGCTCTGGCGCTTAAGCGCGGGGCCTCTGGCGCTTAGGCGCGGCCTTCTCTATTTACCCGGTGCTTAAGCGCTGGATCTGACACTTAGGCGCTAAACCACTTTAGCACGATTTTCACCTCTTTGCTCCAAATTTGATCCTTTTTCACTTCTTTTATCATTTTTCACCTTTTTTACTTGTACCTAAAAGAAAAGCACACAAAGACTATCCATTAAAATTCAATATCTCAAAAATAGGTATGGAAATGCGTCTAAAAATACTATATATTTTAGGTGTATCAATAAGAAGCTGATTCCACCCACTGGCCAACCCTTGTGGCCACCATGGTTTCACTTATTTAAACAACACCTCATAGGGCCAAACATAATGAGTGCACATTTCCTTGGGGAGAGACTGCGAAACAGCTTCCAGAGCTTCTCGAAGACTCCTAGGGCCCATTCCACCCATTTTCCAGCCACCTTCCTTACTGTTTGAGCTCAATTTCAAAGCTCCTAAACCAAGGCATTTTCAAGCCAATTCTCAAAACTCCACAAAACACCAAATTGAATGTTTCAAAAGCTTCCCAAGCTCAAACTAAAGAGATCCTCACTGAAAGCCCCATCCCCTAGCCACTCTAACCTAACTCTAGACCACGACTATACCACCTGTTGGAGGAACTTCTATTCAGAGCATTCACTAGAGGAAAAGTACACTTCCATGAGGTTTTAAAGACTCCACTGAAGCTTCTTCAAGCATCTGATTGAGTCTTCTTCTCTAAAACAAAGGTATAGCCCATTTTCCCGCAAATCAAGCTCAGTTTGGGTGTTTATGAAGAAAATTTTAATTTCATCAGCATGTGACCATATAGATAGGTTCTTCTAGACTAGATGAAGGTGTAGGAACAATCTCCATGTGATTCCATTAAATATCAAGAGAGATCTTAGGTTCTTAAGTTGGACGGTTCTCAAGCAAGGTAAGTTGGGGAGGATGACGGAGAGCCGTTGGATCACACGTGTATCCTTTGGACTATCGATCACGTCGGATGAGAACTTGGTTCACAAAGCATGACTTGTGTAGCAGCTGACGTGGATGGAAGTGGTGAATCAAATGGCGCCACCTGGTCTTTTAGAGCCGTCATAGGATGAAGTAGGATATTAAAGCATTTATGTCCATAACTTAGAAAATGCATAACATGGTGTACAAATATCATAAAAATAAAAAAATACCCTGTTTCTCAGTGAATAGAGGAGAATAATGTGGAATAAACGTAAAAAATTATTTGATGTCATTGATTTTTAATTAAATAAATACCCAATTTACTATTTTAATTCTAATTATGTAAATAATAATCAACATGGCTTGAAGTTTTAGGGGTTGATTCCTCATGTTAATTGGGATGTTCTCTAATTTTTCTAAGGTCAGAGAGAATTTTTCTAAGGTCAGAGAGCATCTAAGGTCAGAGAGCATCTCTAATTTTTAAACCCTAATATTCAAGGCTAATTTCCTATTTTTTCTTAAACTAATTATATAAATTAAAATATAAACTAGAAAAATATGAGTGTTTTTTTTGTAGGTTCCCTTTAGTTAGAGGACTCTACGAAAAATATAAATCAAGTTTAAATGTTTTTGTAAATTATTATAGTTAATTAAACCCTAAAAACTCACTAAAATTAAAATGAATAAACTAATATTAAAAATATTACAAAAATCATTTCATATTGTAAATATTGATCATTTTAACTCACTCTAAAAATTTGAAATTTACTTGAATTACTTTCAACACTAAAGTCTATTTTACAAGTAAAATGGTACTTTTGCATTGAAATATATATAATAAATTAACTATAATTAAGAAAATTTTGAAAAAGTTGTTTTCTAATTTCCTTGCAATCAGAGGCATTTAAGAAAAATAAAAATTATTTTAAAATAATTAGTTCATTTTGAGCTACTTTTTGAATGATTAATAATTACAAATAAATAAAAATGATAAAAAAATTCAAAAATACAAAAATGTACCAATTTTTTCTTAATTGTTCCTTAATCGCTGAGGACCCCTTAAAATATTTTTTCTAATTTTTCTTATTTAGTTATCCATTTTTAAATGCCAAATATGTGTTTTTTCTTAATTATTCATTAAAGTAATTATAATAAATAAAATAAAATTTGATAAAATGAAAAGTTTATTCCTCTGAGTTCTCTTAACTGAGAGAGATTTAATAAAAATATAAAAAGTGATTTTGGTAATTAAAACACATTTTCTAGTTAATTAATCACTAAAATCAATCAATAATTTTAATAATTAAAAATAAAATTAAAAATATTATTTACTTTTTTCCAAGTGGTCCTTTGACCTAGGTGAACGTCTAAAAATTTTCCCAGAAACAAAAACTTTAGTTTGATTAGTTAAATAAATTAACAATGAAAATTCTATTTTCTGAGCTAAAATAATTTTATAAATTAAAAATAAATTATAAAAATTATATTTTTCTTCTCTGATATTTTAATGAGTGGGGTACCATAAAATTTCCAAAGTCATTTGAGCTATATTTGATGAGTTATGAAGTGGAGAGCCTTAAGGGCAAAATGGTAATTTTGGATTTTGATCCCTTAATTAAAATTTAGAATTAACAAAAGTGTAAATGGGTAATTTTGATCATAGTGAACACTTTCAGATGTTTGAAATATAATGGTTTAAAAGGTAGAAACCAATTTGCGACATTTTCATGACAAGGGTAAAATTGTAATTTTATAAAATATTATGACTTGTAAGTCAATTTAGTTGAATACTAAGGTAGTGGGCTTATTTAAGAAGATAATAATTTACTCATTTGAAGCCTTTAGTTAGTGACTAGATGATAACATGATCCTTTAAAAAGAATATATCTCACCTAAATTGACATTTTGATAATTACAAATTTACCCATGAAATTGTTAAGGGCTTAGTAGTTAACTAGGCTTAATGCAAGGTTGTTTAATAAGATTTATAAAAGATAACATAACTAATTATGAACATTTTGAATGTACTACAGGCCCAACTTTAATGTTGGGCATAAAATCCTCAATGACCTTGTGTTTGTCGCTCGAGGCATTGCTCACATAACTTTTAAATAAAACATTGGGTGACTGTCTGGTTACACCACACTTGGGACGATTAAAATATCAAGGTTCACTGAGCATAAGGTGTATTAATTCATTGAAACTAAATTTAAAGTTTGGAATGATTAACTGAACAATATAGTAGGCTGAAATGAACTCAAAACGTTTCAAAGGTTTCTAAAAAGTTGTTAGGAATTGTTTCAGAACATATTTATGACCTTTTGGTTATTTTAAAGGATAATTGAACTTATTATTGTTTGTTCCAAGAAATCATCTATTAAAACCTTTAAGGACAGACCAAGCTATGACCTGGGGTTTGATGGCTACACCTTCAACTGGTCTTCTTACTTTTTGCTCTTACAATTTATTTAAATTTCCTGTAAAATTATATATATGCTGCAAGTTCTAACATTTCAGTTGGAGAAGCCATTAGATGATAGGTACACCTTTACGGTTTTATTTACTTTGTCATTTCATTTTACTGCAATTTACTACTGCTTCAACATACTATGCAAGCTTGGTTGATAAAATGAAAACTTTTCAAAACTAAAAATTCAAACAATTTCAAAATTAAATTAAACACTTCCAAACTTAACCATAAATCCTTTGAAATTCCATTAAATATAATGCATCCTTTTGAATTTATGGGAGTCCCTTGGATGAGGTAACCCACAGTTTCTAACGAGATCTTCCCAGTTTAAAAGAGCTTAACAACTTGTTTAAGCTAAGTAAATTTAAAAGAAAATAGTCATACCAGAATGAGGGAACCATGAGATCCTAGCTGGTGTTGCTCTAACCAACTTTAACGCCCCCCCCACCCCCATAATAATTGAATATACTTGTCATTTTTACCTTTAAACCTTTAGACTTTAGGACTATTACTTCGCCAAGGAGCTTGGAGCTAGCACCGTGGACAACATGACAAGTAGAATCACAACAAAAATCTCTTCTTTAGAGTTAAACAACTAGCCATAGGATTTTGAGGTTGTTTATCTACTGCAAAATAAATCCTCACTTCATCTTTAGTCCTTTACCTAACCATGTTGTGCAATTTAAGCCCTAACTTACTTTATGATTTCAAGGTTATCATTCGCTAAGACACAAATCCTCTTATCTTCCATGTTATTTATATGATTGTCTCATGCAAATGTAAGTCTTTAGTAATAATAATTGGCAGGATAAAACCCTTGATAATTTCCTTCCCAAAAATGAAGCAAAACCATAGGATAACTTAGGAAGTAAATAATGTTCTCGTCAGAATCTGTGACAACCTCTATTTTTTTCCTTCGGATTCCATAATAATGTTTCAAATTTAAGTCTTTCTTAATTGACACTCCTTGGTCTGATTGTTAAAAAGTATTACCCTTTAAAATTCTTGGAGATAATATTTTTTTATCTAAATTGAGATTTTTCTTTGGTGACCTCAATCATTTAAGATGTAATTAACAATAGAGGCATGCCCTTATAGGAAACTTTAAGAACCCAGTTTAATATAAACCCTATCTGATCTTTTATATTAGATAAGGGAATTTGTAGGTCCCCAAAAAAGATTTTGCAGACTAAAATGAATGTCAAATTCTTTAGTTTATTTAATTGAGCCTCATTAGCAAGTGATGTGTGTATTTCTTGGGGTAGATCATCACTTGCGGTGTTGTGCTCGTTTATATATACTATTATTTATATGGGATTGGTTCAGTCTTGTACTTTTAAAATTAAAATATTACTTTCCAAAATTATAATATATTATATTAAATCAAATATCTTTCTCCAAATTTAGCGACAAACACGCCCCGATTTAGATTAGCTTTAGAACTCGATTAGATTATTCAAATTTAAGAGAAAACAGTGGAACCGGAATAAGGGTACCGAGGGATCCTAACCGGTGTTGCTCTAATCAACTTTAACCCTCCAATACCATTTGAAAAATAAGAGAACCAAAACATATAAACAGACATTGTAAAACCTTTTGAACCTTAGACCTGGAACTGTCACTTCGACGAGGAGCTTGGAGCTATATTCATGGGCAACATGACAAAGATGTGTAGAAGAATAACTTCCAAACTGCAAACGAATCTACAAAAATAATCTTCTCTTAGAACTATATAACAAGTCATGGAATTTTGAGGTAGTTCATCTAGTGTGACATAAATCATCACCTTATGTTTATGCCTTTGCACGACCTTGCTGTGCAATCAAAGCCCTAACTCGCTTTAGGCTCTGTGATTGTTCATCCCGATTTTTAATACATAAGGATTTATGAAGTTGACACCACTACAACGCCAAAAACTTGATCCTCATATGAGAAGTAAGTTGTGTAAAATATATATAATTATAGGCAATTAATAATGGGATTCTACGCAAGTATACGTATCGTTATCAAGTAATAAAGGACTTTCTATTTAAGCCCCAAATATTCATCCCATATGGAAGGTGTAAATCGACAAATATAAGTTTTACTACGAAATTTATAGAAAATCAAACAAAATCACTGTCATTAATTTTGAATGTTGAGATGTTATCAAAACTAAAGTACTTAACTATTAGCAACACAGAAATGCAAAGTTTAAAAAGTAAATACTAATCTACTAACTATATTTATGTAATGAAGATTTCTTATGCGAAAAAGCATCCTTCCCACTACAATGAGGTTCTGGTGAATTAAAATGAGATAAATGTTTATAATATGTATTATTCCAAAAAAGGAGCAATTTTAATTCTCTACCCTAATACAGTGCATGGGAAATCATTGGTTAATCCTAGGTTTAGTCCCTAAATTTGTGGCTAGGCTAGAAGGATACCGGCTCCCACTCTAGAGCTCCCACTTCCCTTCACCACTTCGCTACCTCTCGCTTAGTTTTTAAACACTAAGACCGAATTGGGGATTTTAGTATG
>NW_018220307.1:20687-31647 GCF_001263595.1 Phalaenopsis equestris
ATCACCCTAAAGATTCTCCAATGGATTTTAGTATATCACCCTAAAGATTCTCCAATTCTACAGCCAATTATTTATTTGCACTTATTTATTTGCACTTAATTTCATGAACAAATTTCTCCTCCATGAAATCAAATGTAATCCTCACTCTATTGTTGAACTCATACTCTATTTCCCGGATCATTTGTTTCACAACATATTTTGACAATTCAATTGACCAAATGGAATTGTAAATTAAGTTCGGAGTTGAAAAATCATCACAATTTATTTTATTTTTTAATATTGGAACATCATATTATCTCTTAATTTCACCATATCTTAGAGCAAGGAGAAAGATAAAGGGAACTACTCAAAAAAAGATAGAGTGAACTACTCAGACTTGATGAGACAGACACAACAAAACACAAATTTCATATATAAAAGAAAGTTCAAACAAAACTAATAAACAAACAAAACTTTTCTGAAACTCTTTCTCAAAGCAAAGCCCTTGTAGTCTTTCCTTAGAGATGTAGGAAGAAGATATCTCTCACTTTTCTCCTTCTCCAACACTCTTATAGAAAGTTTCACACTAAATCTCACCACATAAACTCTAAAATATAAAAGAAAAATCACTAATGGACTCCAATATGGTGGTGGAATAAAGATGGATTATGAAGAAGGGAGAAAATAGAGTGTGGAGGAATGTCTTAGAGTAAAAAAGAGTCACTTTCTTGATGAATTTCAGCCACACATAAAGCCCAAGGTCGGTTCTCCAAGAGGTGCCTCCAAATTCTCTTCAAAAATCGTCCAAACACATTGAACCTTCTAGAAATTGGGGTTGAACCGCCTTTGGCGCCGTCAGTGACATTGCTGGTGCTGTCGGTACTGAGTAAAAATTTCAGCTGTTCTGTTGTTCTGCGACGTCGGCGCTGGCCTAGGCGCGGGCCTTGGCGCGGGCGGCGTTGAATACTTCTTCAATAACGTCATTTTGACTCTGAATTCCATCATTTTTGCTTTCTTTTTTTTCTTTAAGTCCTAAAAATCAACAACCTGCAAGAAAACATGAAAATACCTTCCATTAAGGTGCAATATCACCAAAAATAATTATAAAATATGGATCAAAAAATGCATATATTTTCGGTGTATCAAAATCCCTCAAACTTACATGTTACTTGTCCTCAAGTAGCTCCTCTACTATATAAAAATATGATTTATGGTAAGGAATTTAACTTCTTTAATTCCATATTTAAGTTCTCTAAATATAATAGTATAACTTAAGAAAAATTCAAAATAACTCTAGTTAATACTTAAGGTGTTAGGAGATTCAGTAATTAAGTCTCCTCTACTACGTAAAAATATGATTTATGGTAAGGAATTTAACTTCTAAATTTCTGATCCTTTATTTCTTTCAAGAAAAATTGCAATTTTTCATATTAAGATCACTTGGAAAATTCATATGAAAAAGAACTTCATAAAACTTTTCTAATCATTAAGCTAATACCCAAATAAAAAGTTTACAAAATGTGTCCAAGTCTTTTTCCTTAAGTTGATTCAAGTGAAGCCAATTTTTAATTAGGCATCTCCTCAAGCTTCTCCCCACATCTCTTTTTTTCTTAACTTTTCAGAATCATTGTTAATCCTCTTTTACTTTTCTTTATTATTCTTTTTTTTATGTATGTGAGGATTACTATATTTGGATAGCCTTTAATGATTTTGAACTTCATTATCCTCTTCTTAAAGTTAGAAACTTCTTAGAAACTTCTTACATTTCTTCAAACTTCTTACATTTCTTCACTTAACAAATTATATTAACTTAAAAATTACATAGTTTAATTATTTTCTTTTTACATGAATCTTTTAAGATTTTTAATACTTAAAAAATACAAATTTCTTTACTAAAAATAGAAAACATAGTCTTATTCCCTTTTACCAAATATCTTACTCTCTAGATATAACCTTTATTATTGAATTTTTTTTGCTTGAATTTACTATATATTTAGAAACTTTAATATAATTATCTAAAGTTAAGCCGTAATACAAAAGGTCATGTTAAATTTAAAATTTCTAAAAATATAGTTAAGTGTGGATGAATATAATTAAGTTCTTTCTTCTCTTTTGTAAAATAATTTTTCTCTCCACCAAACTTAAAAGTTTTTTAAAAAGATTTACATGAAGAACTTTAAAAATACAAGGGTTAAAGAAAGCATTAAATACATAAAGAAAATTCATACATGTTGAAGATTCTGATTTTTACAAATAAATTCTAAAATACTGCAGGTGCTAATATGAAAAACTACAAGGCTTAAAACATTAAATTGCACATAATATATAGAACTAAACTAAATTTTAAAAATGAAAACAATTTTACACATTACAGTTTCACATTACAACATAACAAGACAGTCTCAACAATATCATAAAACATGAAATACAATCACAAAGTATAACAAAAACAAATAAAGAAAAAAAGATCACCATTCATCATCTTCTTCGTCATCAACATCAAACTTCTACTATTGATATGGAGTATAAATAGGGTGAATAGGGAACTGAACTGTATGATCACCCCTCAGATATTTCACTGAATCATCATCATAAGAAGCATCATATTCAAACTTCTGGAGAATCATATCATATGTATGAGCATTTCTGACCTCCATGTTTTGCATCCTATGATCCATCCACAAAATATCTTCTATCATCTGGCCCAATAACTCCCTATTACTGGGGTCACTTGAAGTAGGCTCACTAAAAGTAAGGATATCCCTGACCTTACTTCCAGATCTATAATCAACATGGGACTCATAAGTCTTAATGTTTACAGGCCCAATCGGTCTCTGAGGCTCAATCCTCTCCTCATCAGATCTAAAATCAACTCCTGCATGCTCACAAAGTGTATAAATGAGAGCAGAGTGTGCCAATCCACCAAGGGTCTCTCCTAGAGCAATAGATTGAGTGTTCATATAAATGATAGAGCCTACAATTATATCCATCACTTGCTGAATACAGTAGTTTAGGATGGCTCTATCCTTGGTAACTTCACTATGATGGTTTGTTGGAATCATCCTCCCAAAAATAAAATAATGTCAGGCCTTAGATATTACATTTAACATAGAAAGAAGAAAGTTGAATTTAACTCCATTCTTTACTTTCCAAGCCCCTTTCTCACCAGTCACAAAAAAATAACCTCATCTAAGGCCTCATTTGTAGCAGAGAATGAATGATACTGTCATATATAAAAAACTTCTAATTGATAAAACTCATTTATTTTTCTTGGAGTAAACTCCACCATTTTTCCTCGAACAAAAAAAAAATCATCAGAAGCTTCTGGAAAGTTGCCATAAAACTCCATAACTATCCCAGTTATCGCATCGGCAGTAAAATAGCAGAAGTTTTCCCACTATCGAGCGATAATTAATCGTTCAACCTCTCCTTTTGGATTTCAGAATCACTTTCTTATTTTCTTGAAGACTATGAAATCAAGCACTAACTTTAAAGCTAACAAAATTTTGCTCGTCATATTTTATTTTTCTTTTGCTCGATCTAGGTGCCATAGGAAATCTAGAAAAATTTGATAAAAATCTAAATAAATTCCAAAATTCTGAAAATTAAAATATAAAGCACTTTAAACCTAAATTCACTAAGTAAAAGTTTTTCACCAAAGCATTTTCTCAAAATCTCTAAAAAAAAAACTTTCGGATCTAGGCAATGAAAACTTTCAAATCTACATAATGTGAGAAAATCTTTGGTGTAAATCAAAAATTTGTACTTTGAAGTGTAGCTCTTACCTAGAGAAAATTAAATCTGAAATTCCTTTGCCTCTAAATAGCCTCAAATCCGCCCAAAATCAAGCCCTAAGTGTGAAAACTGAAGGTTGAAGGTGACTTTAGGAGTTAAAATGGAGGTTTTATGGTGAAAATCATGAATTGAAGGTTATATTACTGCTCTCGGGTCAAAGGCACCATCGACGCCCATGCCAGCGCCGTCGGCGTTCAAGTCTAGAAATTTGCTATTTTGATGTTTTTAAATTTTCAATTTCCTTTTAATTTACTCCAAAGTTTTTTTAGTATTTTTAAATAAAAATTTTGTCTAACAATAATTCACAAATAAACAATTACAAACAATCATTTTCACAGAAAATAATAAACTTACTTTTGTATATGAAAATACACTTCTTACAAACACATTTAATAAATCGTACATTCACACATATTAAGCAAACTAATGAGCATCGAAATCAAGCCACAACACTAAACGCTAACACAAATCTATACACATAATCAAAGTTCAGAATTCTAAAGCAAAAACAAACCAAACCAAATTAATTCAAATCCACACAACTACATCAAATACATAAATATTCTTAAGCAAGTAGAGAATCCTAAATCTTCAGTCATTTCTCTTCATCTTCAGTGCTTTCACCTCCTTTAATATCATCCATGGATTGGTAATGAACATATAGGTTATAGAAGGATCGATACGGGAGTTGATATGCCAATTTTTCTTTGATCCATCCATTTTCTTTAAACATTCAAATTAATCCTGCTTCAAAAGTTCCGGTATGATCAAAATGTTCTTTCATTCTCCAATCAAGGTGATCAAAAAGTTACTTAAGAGCTTCTACTACATTCATAATTCTCTCAAGTTCCCTTTCAATTTTCTTCAATTTTTTCTCCAAAGCAAGCAAACTTCCTACTATTGGTGGTATTAATGGAGTTGAAGCATGTAAAGAATGATTCATAATCTAATTTAGTGCTCCATTTCCATTACCAACATACTGATCATCAATAGCGATCATGGGCTCCCATGGTAGTAAAACTTTTTCCCAACTTTCATATGGCACTTGAGATTGACTGCAAATCAGAAAAATTGTAGAAGAATGCCAAAGCTCATAAATTTGCCCATTCATAATAATAGCCATAACAGATTTCAATATGATTGATCCTATATCAATAGGTTTTTCCATTTGAATACAGTAGGTTAAAATAGCACTTTCCTTGGTGACTCTACTAACCTTCATAGTATGGAGTAATTTTGCACAAATAAGGAAATGCCACCACTTTAAAATTGGATTAAGTGATGAACCAGGAAAACTAATATATCTTTCATCTTGTATATCCCACATGTCACTTTCATCCGTCAAAAAATTATAAACATCTTGCATCAAATCTTGCGTAGGAATGAAATTTGTATAATGATAGATTAGATTGAATGATAGATTGGAACATTTTCTATCATATACATCTCATGAATCCTCGAAAAAGTAAATTGTATAGCCTTACCTCATACAAAGACAACTCTTTAGGTAATTCCATGTAGATTTTCATAGAACTGCTTCACTACATCCATAACAACCGTAGTGGTAGTGTAACACAGAAGCTCCCATCGCATTTGCAAAATGAACTTGTCAACTAGAGCTTTTAGATTGATCAATCCATGATTAATAAATCCTCCTTATTTAATCAATCTCTGATTCATAATAAATTTATTGTATAACCTCTGTGCGTCGTAACTAATAAACTTTCTTCTATTGAAATCTCCATACCTTGAAGTATTCTAGAATTGGAAGCCATGGAATAAAAAAATAGTAAGTTTCTAGCATTCTAGGAAGTTTTTAGGACTTTAAAAACAACTCCTGATGGTTATTATGGACCGAATTCCCGTCAAAGTTTGTCAAAAGTCGTCTAAACCGTCAAACTGCTCCCGGCGCCGTCGGTGCTCCCAATTGGCGTTGTCAATGTTGAGGTCCTTTTTCTTGGGCGTCGTCGGCCCTAGTAGCAAAAATTTTGCGACTTTCATTTTTCATTAAATTTAATTCCAACTTTTTTTCCAATACCAATATTTGACTTAATTTATAATAAATGCAATTGTGTAGGATTACTATCTACTAATATATAAGACACTTATCAAACAAAATAGTAATGCATAAACATATATGTATGGGTTGCCTCCCACAGAGCACTTGGTTTAATGTCGTCAGCTTGACAAACTATTTATTTAGTTGGGTTGACTTAACATTAAAACTGCTTTAAATTGAGGTATGTGCCCTTCATAATAATGTTTCAGATGATGCCTATTAACTTTAAATACCTTTCTAGTTTTAGGATCTTTACTAACAATAGTTCCATAATGATAGAGTCTAATCACTTTAAATAGTCCTAACCATCTGGATTTCAGTTTTTCTGGAAATAATCTCAATATTGTATTATATAATAGAACTTCCTGTCCAGGTTCAAATTTCTTCTGAATAATCTTCCGATTATGCCATATTTTCATTTTTTCTTTATAGATTTTTTAGAATTTTGCATTATCATATGTTTCATTTCATTTTTCCTCAAGTTCATTGAGTTTCAATAATCTTTTTTCACCAGCATTTTTTAGATTAAAATTAAATTTCTTAAAAGCCTAAAATGTCTTATGCTCTAATTCTACTGGTAAGTAGCATATTTTTCCAAATATTTGTCTGTATGCGGACATTCCTATAAGAGTCTTATAAGCAGTTCTATATGCCCATAATGTAGTATTTAGTCTAGCAGACCAATCCAATTTAAAAGGATTTATAGTTTTTTATAAAATACGTTTAATTTCACGATTTGATATCTCTACTAGACCGCTAGTCTGAGGATGATAAATAGTAGAGAATCTATGCATAATTTCATATTTCTTAATTTCATATTTCTTAATTCATATTTCTTAATTAATTTTTTGATTCTCTTATTTCTAAAATGAGATCCTCCATCAGTAATAATTACTCTCCACATTCCATATCTTGTAAAAATATTTTTAATTAAAATCTTAGAAACACTCCGAGCATGACATATGGGTACAACAATATCTTTAATCCATTTGGACATATAATCAACAACAAGTAATATATGTAAGTTTCCAAATGAAAGTATAAATGGTCCCATAAAATATAATCACCACACATCAAAAATTTCAACTTCCAATGTGTAATTTAAAGGCATTTCATATCTTCTAGAAATATTTCCTAATCTTTGACATCTATCACACATTTTAATATATTCATTAACATCTTTAAAAATAGTAGGCCAACAAAATCCAGCTTCCAAAATCTTATATGCAGTTCTATCCAAAATCTTATATGCAGTTCTAAATTATCTGTTGAGTTTCTTCATAATCATCTTACAATTATCTGTTGAGTTTCTTCATAAGGCACACATCATCTAATAATTAGATCTTAACATTATTTATATAAATATGGGTCATCCCAAAAATAGAATTTTGAATCATAAATGAATTTCTTTTGTTGTGGTTCCTTAATTATGGATTTTTCATATTGAGTGGTAAAATATCAGTTACAATATAATTCACTATATCAGCATACCACGGTACATCCATTTCATCAATATTATATAGCTGTTCATGGCTATTCATCAAGCAATATTATATAGCTGTTCATGAGAGAAATTTTCTAAAATTTCATTTGCAAAATTAGTTAAAATTTTTATGGAGATTTCAATAAAAGAAAGTTTCAATATTGATTATAATTTCCCTTTCTATCAATCACAGTAAAATCAAACTCTAGCAATAGAAGTATCCATCTAATTAATCTTATTTTAGAATTATTTTTTTGCAATAATTATTTAATAGCAAAATGATCTGTATGCTCTATACATTTAGTTCCAATTAACTAAGGTCTAAATTGATCAAAGGCATAAAAAATAGGTAATAACTCTATTTCAGTAGTTGTATAATTAATTTGAGCATCATTTAGAGTCTTACTAGCATAACATATAACATTAAAAACTTTGTCGTGCATTTGTCCTAATACAACCCTAATAGCATGATCACTAGCATCACACATTATTTCAAATGGTTTTTCCCATTCAGGTAGTACTATTATAGGTGCAATGACTAATTTTTTCTTTAATAATTCAAATGCTTTTATGCATTCCTCATCAAAATCAAATTTCTTATCTTTTTCTAAAAGTTGGCATAGCGGCTTAGTTATTTTTAAAATATTTTTTATGTAGCGCATGTAAAAACAAGCTTGTCCTAGAAAACTTTTCACCCCTTTAACATTAGTTGGTAGTGGTACTTTTTCTTAACTTGGATTTTTGCAGGATCTACCTCCATGTCTTTTTTAGAAATTTTATGCCCAAGCACAGTTCCTCCTGCAACCATAAATTGACATTCTTCCCAATTTAATACTAGGTTGACTTTTTCACATACTTCCAGATTTTTTTTTTAAATTATTAAGACATAACTCAAACGAAGTCCCAATTACAGAATAATCATCTATAAACACTTTCATTCCATGTTCTATAAAATTGCCTATAAAATTCTATAAAATTGCTAAAAATTGACATCATGCATCTTTGAAATGTTGTAGGTGCATTGCTTAATCCAAAAAGCATTCTATGAAAAGTAAATGTTCCATATGAGCAATTAAATGTTGTTTTCTCTTGAACCTCTGGAGCAATTGGAATTTGATGATAATTGGTATATCCACTAAAAAATAATAATATTTATTTCCAGCCAATCTATCCAACATTTGGTCTAAAAAGGGTAAAGGAAAGTGATCTTTTATGGTGGTCATATTTAATTTTATATAGTCAATACAAATTCACCAACTAGTAACTTATTATATTGGTATTAATTCATTTTTCTCGTTTTCTTCAACAGTCACTCCTCCTTTCTTCAGAAGACCGTGAATTGGGCTTACCCAAGCACTATCTGAAATAGGATATATAATTCCAGCATCTAACCATTTTAAAATCTCTTTTTAACAACCTCTTTCATTATTGGGTTTAGTCTTCTCTGAGGATCAGCTTTAGGTTCATATTTTTCATCTAATTAAATTTTGTGCATACAAATTCAAGGACTATTTCCTTTAATATCATCTAAAGTTCATCCAAAAGCCTTTTTATACTTGTTCAACATTTCTATCAACTTTTGTTCTTGAATTTCAGTTAACTCAGAAGATATAATAACAGGCAATGTAGATGACTCTCCTAAAACTACACACTTTAAATGGGTAGGTAATATCTTTGATTCAAGTTCAGGTGGTTTAATACTTCAAGAAATAAGATTTTTACTGTCATTTTTTAACAAGTCTAACGTTTCATTTTTGCCCTGAATATAATCCAAATCTTCTCTTTTTATTTCATCTTAATTCTCAAAAATTTCTCCTTGCTTTAATTTATCTTTACACTTTTTCTTAAATTGTTCATTACTCAGATAATCAACTACTTCCATCCTGAAACATTCATTATCTTTTTTATTGCAGGATATTTCATAACTTTTGCTATATTAAATTTTACTTCTTGATTATTAACTCTCATTATTAATTCTCCTTTTTTCACATCTATTATAGTTCTTCCTGTTGCAAGAAATAGTCTCCCTAAAATAATAGGAATCTTTTTATCTTACAATTTCTTTATCTTCCTCCATATCTAATACTATAAAGTCTACAGGGAAAACAAATTTATCCACATTTATGAGTACATCCTCTATAACCCCATTTATATAAGTCATTGATCGATCATCTAACTGAAGAGTTACAGTAGAAGGGAAAATTTCTCCCAAATCTAAACATTTAAAGATCGATAAGAGCATAAGATTGATACTCACTCCTAACAATTGATACTCACTCCTAAATCACATAAAGCTTTTCCATAAAACTTTTCACCAATTGCACAAGGTATAGTAAAACTACCAGGATCTTATAATTTTTAAAGAAGCCTTTTCTGAATAATAGAACTACACTTCACAGAGTGCAACGGTCTCATGATCTGTAAACTTCATTTTCTTATTTAGTAAAACCTTCATAAATTTCACATAACTTGGCATTTGTTCCAAAGCTTCAACAAAAGGAATATTTATCGTTAATTTCTTAAGGATTTCCAAAAATTTTGTAAACTGTTTATCTTTATTTTTCTGCTTTAGTCTTTGAGGAAACGGAGGTAATGGTTTTTCTAAAGGAACCTATGTTTGTTCATTTTTATGTTAATAATTTTCCATTTCTTCCTTCTCTTCATTAACTTTAGTTTCTCTTTAGATCCTTATTTCAACTTATTTTCCACTTTGTAATTGAACACTTTGTAATTCACTTTGTAATTGAATTGCTTTAATTTGCTCTTTATTTTGATTTTTTAGATTAACTTTTGTAGTACTTGGAAGAATTCCAATAGGTCTATTACTAAGTGCAGTAGTGATAGCGACTTTATATATGCTTACAAATATAAGTATTTAATACTATTGCTAAAAGTTTTAATTCCTCAACAACTGTACCAAAACTTAATAACAGTTATAGATTCAATAATGATGGATGTATAAAATATTCAATAATTGTAAAGGCACATATCAACGCATGTATACGTATCGCTCAAGTAATATAAGGCTCTAATGGAGACCTAGATATCAATCCCACAGGGAGTAATATTAGAACTACGAACTAAGATTTTAGAAAAGCAATACTTTAATTGCAATAATGGAATTCAATTTGCTTATCTTTCACTAATAGACAATTGAAATAAATATGTAATTTTAATTAATATTAAATAACTAATTATACTAATGAAGGCTCTAATGTGATATTCAATATATAAGAAAGCATCCTTCTCCTCGTCAAGAAATTATAGAGAATAGATAAAGTGAATTAGTTCAAGTTGTATTGTGCCAAATAGGAGTATACCTATTCTTTACCCTTTGGTCCAGGCATAAAGAACATTGGCTAATCCTATGCTTGTTTACTGAATCTGCAGCTAGGTTGGGAGGATACCGGCTCTCACTTCAGAGCTCCCACGTTCCCTTCGCCTAAGGGCTAGCATCTACACTTCAGCACCCAAACGATAGGATCGAATTGGGGATTTAATTATTTCACTCTGAAATCTCCAATTATTTTCCCGATAATTTTATTTCCCTATTTATTTTCACCCAACTTCCAAAGGCTTTGACCTCCCTTAATCTTGGATGTAATCTTCACTTTAGTTGTAAAACTCAACATATTTTAACAAAT
>NW_018220307.1:31814-40351 GCF_001263595.1 Phalaenopsis equestris
TCATATATAAAATCAAAGTCATACAAACTACAACAATAAATAAACTTATCTTTAATTTCTCCCCAAGGAAACTCCTCAAAGTTCTTCTGAATCTCTTCCTTTCTTTACAGCATGCAGAATTCCTCTTCGAAGTGGCAAGGAGGAAGAAATCTCTCACTTTCCCTCTACTCTTAAAATCTCTCGAAGAATTCCTCACAATTTTTACTCTCTAGTAAGTACTAATAGAACCTTTCTAACCTCCAGGACCCCTAGGCTCTCTCCAATTTTTGGCCAAAATCATTTTTTAAAGTTATGGATGAGTTTTCCCAAGAGTTGCTTAAGCACCCCTCCAAAATTCGTCCACATCCAAAAGCCTAGTTTGACATAACAGCCGAGCTTGCCGTCGGTGGCCTTGAGGGCGCCGTCGGCCGGCCTTCTAAGTGAATTAATTCTGGAGTCTCAGGACATGGAGTCTTGGGAATATCTCGCCTCGGGGCCGTTGGGCTCGCCGTCTGTGCCCTAGTTCAATTCTTCACATTTTTGTCTTTTCCGCTCCAAATTCGCTCCTTTTTGCATCTTTTTGCTCCTTCTTACATTTTTTTTGCTCCAATGACCCTAATTCATCATTCCTGCAACAAAACATCAAAAATACCTTTCTTTAAAGTGCGATATCATCAAAAATAGTATAAAATAGGTATGAAAATCTCAACATATTTTCCTGTGGTCAAAATCCCCCAAACATAACTATTACTTGTCCTCAAGGAATTTTAGTACTACATAAAAGTTATGATCTATTGTAGTAAAGTTTTAATTCAGAAATACTATAAGTTTGATTTAGATAAATATCATAGTGCGATTTTCAGAAAAAAATTCAACTAATTAAATTAACTCTGTAGTTACAAGATTATATAGTTTAAGAGTTCTAGTCTTCTATTCATTTCAAGAATGACTATATGTTGCAATATTAAGTCACTTAAAATATCCAAAGGATAAGAACTTCATCAAAACACTACTAGCAAAAGATCTAATCCATAAATATAAGTTCAGGAATTTATTTAGGTTTTCCTTTTAGGTAGGTCCAGTGAAACCAATTTTTTATTAGACATATCCTCAAGCTTCTCCTCACTTTCATAATTTTTTTTTCTTTCTTTTCTCTTTTTCATTTGAATTGTTTTCAATCCTATATATTTTTTTCTCTTTTCAGGGATTGTTGTTTCCAGGTTCTTAATACTTCAAAATATAATTTCTTTACTTTAAATAGTTAACTATAGTCTTATTCTCTTATACCAAAATATCTTTAATCTACAAAATTAAATTCCATTACAAAAATATTTCCTTAAATCTAACATAATATTTAAATAGCTACAAAATATAGTTACCTGAATTAAATTTACTACATAAAATGATATAAATAATTTTTGAAAATAATTAAATAGAGGACATCTAATAGTTAATCTTTTTCTTCCCTCCCCCAAACTTAAATTTTTCAATATAAAATGATACAGGTAGAAAGAAAAACCCTAAATATAAATCATACCTCAGTGTTTTAGGCATTTTCATCATTCTAAAATTTTTGCAGTCCTTCTCAAAATTTCTATTTCACCTGATCTATAATATTAGGAGCTTTCTACACATATAAATCATTAGAGAAATTTCTAGATAATGAAATTTTGAAATAAGTATCAAATTAAAACATTTAACAAGCACAATATTTCCTAACACAACCACAATACTAAACAAAACAATTACAATTAAAATGCGAAATAAAATTCACATTACATTACAAAATACTACTCAAAATCTATTATACTACACATGCAAATTTAACTACCACACTACAAATTTAACTACATACTACACATGCAAATTTAACTACCACACTAACTTTATAACAAAAATTAAAATAACATAAGTATAACATAAAAATGAAAATAAAAGTTCAAATACACACAAACATCCATTTCTATTACAAAAGATCACACAAAATATAAAAGTACCAGTACAAAACATCATTTACATTCAAATATCAAAATCCCAAACTATGTCTTCATCTCCTTGATCAGTAGGTGGATTGGCCTGATACTGAGTATATCGGGGGCACTCAGAAAAAGTAACATCAGGCTCACCTCAGTAGTGTCGGGCTTGAGCATCGTAATAAGCTACCTCAAAATTTGAATGCCTCTGAAGGTACTCACTATCATAATCATCTAAACCTCCAATCCTTTCATTTATCAATTCTATGCTCTTCCACTGCAAGGTCAACTCATTCATCAAATCAGTCAAAGTACGGGAACTAGAAGGTGGAAGGTCATAACTTGTAGAGGGGACATCTCTACTAGTAGAAGGTTCTTGACTCCTAGTTCCAGTTCTCCATTTCTCATGGGATTCATAAGTTTTCAAATTGGATTTACTAATGGGTTTCATAGGGTGAACCCATTCCTCATCTCCTCCAGCTTCCACTCCAGAAAGTTGGCAAAGTGCATAAATAAGGCCAGGATATCCTAGACCTCTACTTGTTTCACTCCTTGACGTAGTCAATATATTCTTAAAAATAATTCTCCCCACATTTATAGTTCTGTTATTTTGAATACAAAAATTCAGAATAGCTCTATCTCTAGTTACCTCACTATGGTGATAAGTCGGTAATAGAGTAGAGGAAATAAAATAGTGACACACCTTAGAAGTGGCATTCAGCATGTAAGCATAAAAATTTACCCGTTCTTGTTGCTTAATCTTCCATGTTCCTTTCTCATCAGTGAAAAAGTTGATCATCATCAGTGAAAAAGTTAGTGAAAAAGTTGATCACATCATTCAGGGGGCCTTCCATACTACTGAAGGATTCATAAATGCAGCTATAAAAATCTGGGACTTTGTGAAAGATGTTAATGCGGGCGGCATTAAATTCAACAGGAAATCCACGCACTTGAACGATTCCATCTTCAGAGTAGAATACGTTGGCATAGAATTCCTTCACAATATTTGTAGCAGCCTTATTGGTGGTGTAACAGAAGTTTTTCCACCTCCGCTCAGCAATAACTCGTTCGATTTCTCCTCCCGTATTTTCAAAAACTAGATCTTGTATGCATTTCTTTCCTTCAAATACTGAAGTAAATCTTGATTGAGCCTTCACATTAACGAAGCGAGACTCGTCGAACTCAATTTGTCTCTTTTGACGTGGAGCCATTTCAATCTAATCACAATCATAAAAAAATTCCAAAATATACTTCAAATATGCAAATAATGGCTTCCAAAAGTAATTCAAAGAGTTCAACGCTAAGTTCCATGGATTTCTTCCCAATATTTTCTTCACACTCTCAAATTTTTTGGATCTCCTCAATGTGGAAGAAATTCATGGTGAAAATCAAATATTTTTAGTTTGGAGTCAAGCTCTTACCTAGAGATGATCAAATCTGGTGTCAAAAAGCTTTGAATTTGCCCTAAATCTAAGATCTCTCAAGCCCTAGGTCAAAAATTGCATTTTTAGGAGGAAGGGGATGATGAATAGTGGCGGTTGACTGGTCAAAATTGTGGCTAAAGGTGTTTTTTTGCGAGCTCACCATCGGCGGGGTGTTCGACACCATCAGCGTGCTCTATTGAAATTTAAAAGTAACTTTTAGGAAAAATCTGTCGTCGGAGGCATCGAGGGCGTCGTCAGCGGGCTCTATTGATTTGGTTCAATTTCCAAATTTTTGCGATTTCAATCAATTTCAAGCCTCAACGACATCCGTTCAATCATTATAGACATAATTTTAAGTGATTAAATGATGTACTTATCACAAATAAACTTTCACAACACAAAACATCACATTTGTATATAAATTCCAAGTACGTTACATAACACACTTAAGTTTGGTATTTTCTCAACCTCAGTACATTAATTCAACGTCGCAATCCAAACCACAACACTAAAAATGCTGAAAAAAAACATCCTATGCTTAGTCTCAACTATACAAAGTTCTAAAAGCATAATTTTAAAGCAAAGTAAATTCTAAGTTCAAACCAAATTACACACATCGAGACAGGTAGCAATATAAATCTACTATTCATCAGATTTAGTACTAGATTCTCCTCTGAGATCACCCATTGATCTGAGTACTAGATTCTCCTCTGAGATCACCCATTGATTGCACATGAACAAAGAGGTTGTAGAAAGTTCGGTATGGAAATTCTTAAGTAGAATCCTCTTCTATTAATTTCATCCTCCTCATCAGTCGTATCAAACTATCTTATAAATGTCCAGAGTGAGAAAAATGTTCTTTCAGAGAAAAATGTTCTTTCATCCATGTTCTTTCATCCTCTAGTCTAGATGATCAAAGGAATCAGAGATATTAGTAATTGCATTCATGACATTTTATACCTCCTTCTCCAATTTCTTGATTCGGCGCAGGATCACCAGAGTCTTGTCAGGAACTAAGGGTTGAACTGGCAGTGAATTCTGAGACGATTGATCTCTTATAATAATCTTGTCATTTTCATCTTCAAAAGCTGTGAATCTCTCAGTTAAGTCCAAATGCTTCCAAGGTAGAAGTACCTTTTCCCAATTTTTTTAGGATACTTGGAACAGACTGCAAAGTGAGAAAACTGTGGAAGTGTGTCCAAGCCCATAATTTAATCCATGAACGATCAGAGCCAAAACCGACTTCACAATTATTGATCCAATATCGATCGGCAGTCCCCTTTGGATGCAATAATTCAGAATAACACTTTCGTTAGAAACTTTACCGATCTTCATTGTTGGTAATAGTTTCGCAGAAATGAAAAAGTGTCAGTGTTTCAAAACAGGATTTAGGAGTGTCACAGAGAAACTAACATACCCGTTTTCTCTCATTTCCCAGTCTTTAGTTTTGTCCATTAAATATTGGTAAATTTCATTCATCTGGTTTCTTGTCGGGATGAAGTTGGAATAGTGGCAGACAAGAACATTCTTGATCATGTATAATTCATTGATCCTTACAGGAGTGATAGTGATCCATCTACCTCGCACATAAACAACTCCCTGGTTAATTCCATGGAAATTTACATAAAATTCCTTTACCACAGGAACAACCATGGCGACGGTAGTATAGCGCAACACTTCCCATCTTTGGCGCACTATAATTTTTCAATTGTCGTAGAGGGATTATTCAATCCGCGATTTACAAATCCTCATTCCTTGATCAATCTTTTCTTCGCCAGTAACTTGTTGAACTTGTAACTTGTTGAAGATTCGCTGCGCTTCCGCACTAATAAACTTTCACCAATTGAACACTCGCATTCTGGGATTACCAAGAGAGTTAGATGCCATAATAATGAAATTGGTGGAGTTTCACTTCATTTCTAGGGGAAATATGAGCTTAGGAATCGAATTTGGGAGTTTAAAAGGGGTAAATCGAATTTGGGAGTTTAAAAGTGTAAACTCCCGCCCAAAAACCGCCAAAAACTGCCATTCAAACTCTAGAAATTGCCATCTCGCTGGTCTCACCATCGACGAGGTCGAGGGAGCCATCGGCAAGCTTCTGTATTTATTTTTCCTGGACTCTCGGGAAAAACCCGTCATCGGTGATGTCGAGGGTGCCGTCAGTGCCCAAGGCAAAAATTTCACAATTTCGCTCTGGTCCAAATGCGTTCCAATTTTTCTTTATGGATCCAATTCTTACGATGATTCAAGGGTAAATAAGAGTATTAGAGCTTAATACTACCACAAAATAATGAGAATTTCAAATAAAAACAACTATAATCGCAATAAAGGTAAAGATACTTATGGGTTACCTCTCATAAAGCGCTTGGTTTAACGTCGTCAGCCCGACCTATTTAGGTGTTATTCTGTTTGACTGATCATTAAAACCTCTTTAAAATTTGGTCTTTTACCCTCAAAATATGGTTTTAATTTGTGTCCATTTACTTTAAATCTATTTCCAGTCTTCTGATCTTCAATTTCAACAGCTCCGTAAGAGTAAACTTGAGTCACAGTAAAGGGTCCTATCCAACGAGACTTCATTTTCCTAGGGAATAACTTTAGCCTAGTATTGTAAAGAAAAACTTCCAGTCCTGGTTTAAAGATCTTTTAGTTAATCTTTCGATCATGCCATAACTTTAATTTCTCTTTATAAATTCTATTGTTATCATAAGATTAATTTCTTAATTCTTCCAGTTCATTTAATTGTAACAATCTCTTCTTACTAGCATCTTTCAAATTATAATTGAATTCTTTAATCGCTCAGTATGCTTTATGCTCCAATTCTACTGGTAAGTGACAATTCTTTCCAAAAGTCAGTCTGTAAGGAGTCATTCCAATAGGAGTTTTATAAGCGGTCCTATAAGCCCATAATACAGTGTCCAGTCTAGTGGTTCAATCTATTCTACCAGGGTTTACTGTCTTTTTAAGTATTTGTTTAATCTCTTTATTAAAAACTTCAGCTAACCCACTAGTTTAAGGATGATAGACAGTAGAGATTTTATGAATAATACTAATTTTTTCTGCCAATCTCTGAATGTATCTATTTCTAAAATGGGATCCTCCGTTAGTGATAATCATTCTAGGCATTTTGTATCTAGTGAAAATATTTTTCATTAAAAACCTGAAAAACACTTTTAGCATCACAACGAGGTAAAGCTTGTGCTTCAATTCACTTAGAAACGTAGTCTACTGCAATTAATATGTATAAGTTCCCAAATTAAGCAATAAATGGTCCCATAAAATCTAATCCCCAAACATAAAAAATCTCAACTTCTAACATTAAATTCAGAGGCATTTCATTTCTTCTAGATATATTGCTTACTCGTTGACATCGATCACAAGTTTTTAGGTATCTATAAACATCTCTAAGGATAGTAGGCCAGTAAAATCCAGCTTGTTAAATTTTATAATCAGTTTTATCAATCCCAAAATGTGCTCTAAATTTAGAATCATAACATTTCTGAATGATTAGCTTAGTTTCTTCATAAGGTACACATCTTCTCATAATCAGATCCTTACATTGTTTATATAAATAAGGCTCATCCCAAAAATATGCTTTCACATCATGAATAAATTTTCTTTGTTGAGTGGCAAAATATCACTTACAATATAGTTAACAATATCAGCATACCATGGTATTTTCCACTCATTAATATTATAAACTTGTTCATCAGGGAAAATGTCTGTAATTTCATTATCGATGTTAGATAATTCATGATTTTCTAATCTTGACAAATGATCAGCAATTTGATTATCAGTTCCCTTTCTATCAAAAACCACAATATCAAATTCTTGCATCAAAGTATATATCTAATAAATCTTGATTTCACATCCTTCCTTTGCATCAGATATTTAATAGCAGAGTGATCAGTGTGCACAACACATTTATCCCCAATTAAATAAGATCTAAATTTGTCCAAAGCATACACAATGGCCAGTGATTCTTTTTCAGTAATAGTATAGTTAATTTTTGAATCATTAAGAGTTTTACTAGCGTAGTATATAACCTTAACAATCTTTTCATACCTTTGTCCAAGGACAGCTCCATTAGCATAATCACTAGCATCACACATCAGTTCAAATGGTTTCTCCCAGTTTAGTGAAACTATAAAAGGGGCTGTGATTTATTTTTCTTTTAATAACTCAAAGACATTTAAATAGCTTTTAGTAAATTCAAATTTCTTGTCCTTTTCTAAAAGTTGGCATAAAAGTTTAGTAATTTTTGAAAAATCTTTAATAAAATGCCTGTAAAAGCCAACATGTTCAAGAAAACTCCTAACCTCTCTTACATTAGTAGGAGGTGTTACTTTAGATATAACTTGAATTTTTGTAGGGTCTGCTTCCATACCATCTTCGAAAATTTTATGTCCTAATACAATTCCTCCTGCAACCATAAAATAACATTTCTCCCAACTTAGAACCAAATTAGTTCTTTTGCATAACTCTATAACTTTTTCAAGATAATTTAAGCATGCTTCCAATGATGTTCCAAATACAGAGAAATCATCCATAAATACTTCCAATCCATCATCAATTAAGTTACTAAATATAGACATCATAAATCTCTAGAATGTTGCAGGTGCATTACATAATCCAAAAGGGATTCTTTGAAAAGGAAAAGTTCCAAAAGGACTAGTAATGTATTTTCTTGATCCTTAGGAGCAATAAGAATTTGATGGTAACCGGTATATCCATCTAAAAAACAAAAAATATTTGTGCCCAGCAAGTCTATCTACTATTTGATCTAAAAAGGGTAAAGGGAAGTGATCTTTCCTGGTTGCAGTGTTTAATTTTTTATAATCAATGAAAATACGCCACCCAGCAACCTGTCTGATAGGTATTAATTCATTCTTTTCTTTTATTTCAACGGTCACTCCTCCTTTCTTAAGAATACAATGAATTGGACTTACCCACGCACTATTTGAAATATGATATATAATCCAATGTCCAACCATTTAAAAATTTCCTTCTTAACTACTTCTTTCATCATTGGATTTAATCTCTTTTGTGGATCAACTCTTGGTTTATATTGTTCATCTAATATAATTCTATACATACAGATCAAAGAACTGATTCCCTTAATATCAGCTAAGGGCCAACCAAAAGCTTTCTTATATCTTTT